>NW_028251689.1:0-16534 GCF_964263255.1 Lissotriton vulgaris
TCCTTTTATTATGTATTTTTTGTATGTATTGCTTTTTGATGTATTGCATATGTGCGAGTTAGTGCAACATACTGTTTTTATTGGCTAAAATTCCTTTTTATAAAGCTTTTGAGTGTATTGTATTGTTATTGGTATTTTCCTTTATGTTTTTTTATTAATATCCATTTGAAATGAATTTATTAAATATATTATTTGTCGAAAGTGCTTACACAAATTGTTATCGTCGAATATTTGAATGTAATACGTCATTCTTGTGGCACGTTTTTGACGCTAACGTCAGTTACGTATATCTTCCGATTATTGTTTGTTTATGTAATGTTTTATGTGTGAATTTCAATTCTTATATATATATATGTTTTACATTTTTTTTCTGAAAGTGTTGTCTCGCGTTTACTATGTAGCCAAATTGCAGTGCTACGTTTTGTGTTCAACGTATTTTGTATGCACTGTGGCTGTTTGTGTGTAGTTTGTCGGATTTATATACTTTAGTCACTGATGTGCTACGCGCGCCAGCTAATTCCCTTTTTAGTAAAAATATATATAAAGAGTGACTTTGTTATTTGGTCCTTAAAATTGTATAAGTTTTTATTTCTGTGAATGTAATGTAATTTTGGATGTTCCAATTATTTCGGTCGCACTTGCCTTGTGTTTGGCTTTTTTGTTGTTATTTATTCTATTACTGGCTTGTCTTTAAGTTGATTGTTCGCCATGCATTGACTAATGTTTGCTAGTGTCTTCCTGGTATGTAGTTCCTGTAGTTTCGTTTCGCCTGAGGTCGCACTCTGATGTTTATTTTTTTCTCCGACTTGGCTTGTTTTTGTGTGGTTTTGACCCGTATGTGACTTGTTTCGCCGCTATGCTTTGGCTTTTTTGTTTTTTTATTGTTTTAGTTAAACGTATTATGTATGCACTGTTTATGTTCTCTTTGTGTGTATTTTTTTTATTTTCTACATTTTAGTGAATGAGCTGCTACGATCGACAGGTAATTACTATTTTATTTCCATATTATTAAAGAGTGCCTTTGTGAGTTATTACACTTTTGTTTATGCATTTCCAATTTTTGTGATGTGAATCTAATTATTGTTTGGGGTCTTGCTTTGCTCGCACTTTGTTTCTGTCCGGCTCCTTTCTTTAGAGAGTGTTTTTTCATGTTATTAATGGCTGTTATTTCGTTCGTTTTTTTGCCATGCATTGAGTTATGTTTGCGCGTGTCGTTTTGGTATGCGGGTCCTGTAGTGTACTTCCGTTTGAACTCGCCTCCTGTATATAAAAAATTTTATGTTGCTGTTGGCTATTTTTGTTTTGTGTTTCGCCGTATGTGTTTTGTTTCGCAGCTTTGCATTGTCCTTTTGTTGTTCACATTGAAGTATTTTTATTTGTAGTATGTATGCACTGTTTATGTTCTTTTTCTGTGACGTTTGTCTGGTGACTAATGTTGTAGTGCTGATGAGTGTTGGGGATGAGTGGTGCAGTGTCGTTGTAGAGTGTTGTCCAATGATTATCACCACAGTCTAACTTTGCACCACAACAGTAGCACTGATCCTAACAACGGCATCACTGAGGTCCATTCATGCAACACGCAGCAATAGCACCTTATTATTCTGCACCCCCACTGTACCATTGAGCAACATCAGATCATCACTCTGCCCCACTAGAGCCGTATTTAGCACACCCACAGTCTCATTTATACATACTACTGCAGTACTGTACAGCACCAAAGCATGCTTGTATAGCTGTAATTGTGTGTGCTACGTTAAACAATAGTTAGAAAGCGTGCACTTACGGCCGGTGGTGTGTGTGACTGTTGAAAGCGTGTACTGATGCCTGTTTGTGTGTGTGTATGCCTGGTGAAAGGATGCACTGATGACTGTTGTGTGTGTACGCCTGGTGAAAGCGTCCATTGATAGCTGTTGGTGTGTGTGCCTGTTAAAAGCGTACATGTTTGGATTGTATGACGTTTGTCTGCTGAGTAATGCTGTAGTGGTGATGAGTTGTGTTGTGGGGTGGTGCAGAGTGATGTTGGTGTGTTGCTGAGTGATGTTAGTGTGGTGCTTAGTAATGCTGTTGTTGTGATGTGTTTTTCTGTGCTAGTGATGAGTGGTGCTGTGTTGGTGTTCAATAATTACCACCACAGCATAACTCAGCACCACAACAGTTGCACTTCTCCCAACAACTGCATCACTGATGTCCACCAATGCAACACGCAGCAATACAACCTTATCATTCTGCACCCCCACAGTACCATTGAGCAACAACACAGCATCACTCTGCACCACCACAGCCGTATTTAGCACACCAACAGTCTCATTCATACATACTACTGCAGTACTGATGACTGTTGTGTGTGTATGCCTGGTGAAAGCGTCCATTGATAGCTGTTGGTGTGTGTGCCTGTTAAAAGCGTACATGTTTTGATTGTATGACCTTTGTCTGCTGAGTAATGCTATAGTTGTGATGAGTGGTGCTGTGGTGGTAAGTGTTTGTGTGTGGTTGTAGTGTGATAGTGTGTTGTTGTTGAATGATGCTGTTGTGGTGGTGTAGAGTGATGTTGGTGTGTTGCTGAGTGATGTTAGTGTGGTGCTTAGTAATGCTGTTGTTGTGATGTGTGGTTCTGTGCTGGTGATGAGTGGTGCTGTGTTGGTGTTCAATGATTACCACAACAGCATAACTCAGCACCACAACAGTTGCACTTCTCCCAACAACGGCATCACTGATGTGCACCAATGCAACACGCAGCAATACAACCTTATCATTCTGCACCCCCACAGTAACATTGAGCAACAACACAGCATCACTCTGCACCAGCACAGCCGTATTTAGCACACCAACAGTCTCATTCATACATACTACTGCAGTGCGTGCAAGCTACAGAGTGTGTGTATTTTTTTTTTTTTGTATGTGAGATGGATTGCCTGAATGTTGTATGTGGGTGTGACTATGTTGTATTAATTGAGTGTATTAGTAGTAATATTTTCCCTTCTGTAGTGAAAAAATTACCATAGAGGTTCATAATTTGTATTCCACACTTTTTTATTTTTGTAAAACACACAAATATTTATTTTAAAACTTGGTACAAAAATGTGATAGCCTGCCAACATGCGATTTTTAGTCTGAACATATGTCTTCGTCTTTCTCTTTAACAATCTTTATAATTTTCCCATTACAAAACAGCACGTCAAAAGTTTGCGGCAAAACATGTACAAGCGCATCTCCAATGTTGTCAACATCCTCATCTAACATAAACCATTTAATTGGTATCTCATTTTCTATGGGCATTGATTGATAAACGTCTGTGTTTGTCACCCTAATAGTTACAATACTAGTTTCCTCTTTGGTGCTTTCGACGCCATAAATTTGAATGTCCATCTTTTCCTGTGGTGGGGCTGTTACCTGTTGAGAGAAAACAAATGCAACAATTAGTTAGTACATTTTTATACTTTATGTTTTGTGTAAGGCCCAGAGTGGGTGAAAGGGACAGAGTGGGTGAAAGGGACAGAGTGAGTGAAAGGGACAGAGTGGGTGAAAGGGCCAGAGTGGGTGAAAGGGCCAGAGTGGGTGAAAGGGCCAGAGTGGGTGAAAGGGCCAGAGTGGGTGAAAGGGCCAGAGTGTGTGAAAGGGCCAGAGTGTGTGAAAGAGCCAGAGTGTGTGAAAGAGCCAGAGTGTGTGAAAGAGCCAGAGTGGGTGAAAGGCACAGAGTGGGTGAAAGGCACAGAGTGGGTGAAAGGGCCAGAGTGGGTGAAAGGGCCAGAGTGGGTGAAAGGGCCAGAGTGGGTGAAAGGGCCAGAGTGGGTGAAAGGGCCAGAGTGGCAATTTCTTCTTCAGCTGCATTAATTTTTTTTCTTTTTACAACTTTAGTTGGACATGTACTTGAATCCCTTTTTATGTCTCGCCTAGACGAAAGCAAAAGCGAAGCTTTTGCTGTCTAGGGAGACAACTTATGTCGCCACTTTCCAGGGAATGTAGACAGAAGACTGTGACGAGCTTGTTCTCCTGGCGATTGTATCTCGTGAGCGCGCACGTCGCGTCGCCGTCCCTGCTATGCCCATGCACAGAAAGGCTCCCGCACGCACGCGCACATACACACACTGCATACACACACACACGCACCCCCCCCTTCAACAGACACACGCGCAGACAGACACACGCACGCACAGACACACTACAACAGACACACGTGCACACCCCACCCCCACTCACCCCTCCTCCTCCGCAACACACTCACCTGTTCTGGCGTTGCTCGGTGTGCCTCTCGGGCGGCGGTTGCGCTTTGCGGGGCTCTCTCACCACATGAGAGCCCCGCCTTCTTCATGCGCCCGGCCGCTCTTCACCCGGTCCCCCATCTCGGGACCGGGACTTGATCAGGAGCCCTCGGGGCTCCTCGGACAGTGGCTTCTCTCTCGCGCCGCGATGGGGGCGGGACTTCCGGTTGGGGCCGCGCTGCAATTGGCCGGCTGCCCAACCGCTTCCGGGTCGTCGCAGGCAGCGTGAGCATTGCTGCGGATGCGGCCCTTAAATGTGTCTGTGGGTAGTTTTAAATGCTGGAATTGTTGTTGCTGTGTGTGTACGTGTTGTAAATACAGAACTTTGCTGCGGATGCTTCCCTTAATGTGTGTGTGGCTACTTGTAAATCCTGTAATCGTTGTTCTTGGTGTGTGTGTACGGGTTGTAGAATGATAAATATGGTGGCTGATTTGTCTGGCAATACATAAATGTAGAGACAGATGTGGCGAAATGGTATGAGCTTATGTATGGTGCTGAATGGGACAGAGGCTGGATGCAATATTTGCCCTTAAAGTGGTGTCGTTATTTTTATTCGGAAAATTGTGAGCATTGCTGCGGATGCGGCCCTTGAATGTGTCTGTGGGTAGTTTTAAATGCTGCAATTGTTGCTGTGTGTGTACGTGTTGTAAATACAGAACTTTGCTGCGGAAGCGTCCCTTAATGTGTGTGTGTCTACTTTTAAATCCTGTAATCGTTGTTCTTGTTGTGTGTGTACGTGTTGTAGAATGAGAAAGATGGTGGAGGTTCCTGAAAGACCGGGCGGAAAGGCAAAGTGCTGGAGGTATTCCCACGATAGACTGGTAGGACATGGAGCAATAGGGCATCGTCATCCAGGATGGACCACTGTGTGGCATGTAAAATAATTTGTGTATGTTTTGGTAGAAGGATGTACTCACCATAGGTGTTGTGTGTGCCTAAGGGTTAAATGTGCACAACTAGCAAGCTCTGTGTTTCATTTCCGTTTGGAAAAAGCAATGTCCATTATGTTCCCAAATACAGACGGTATTTTTCAGCATGGATCTATTGTTTGCAAGCATTGGAATAGTTGTAATAAGTTTATGCCAATGAAGACAACGGATTAAATATTTAGTATGTGCAAGCGTAGACGTAAAATTCCCCATTTTTCCATAGGGGGCTCTAGAGGGAGGCTATAAAATAGGAGTCAAGGTGAATGGGGATGAGCCTGTTGCTTTTATGAATGTAGTACACAAGTATTTTTTATTTAATTAAAAGTATCCATCCCTCTTGTGACTGGCACTTTCTTTCACTTTTGTGTTTGTGTTTGTGCGCTGTAGTATAAGCTTATGTGAGTTAATACTGTTGTGTGTGTACGTGTTGCTGGCCTTTATAATAATTAGTGTATGTTTCGGAACAAGCATGTAGTCAAAAGAGCCGTTGTGGGTGCATAACGGCTAAATGTGCACAACGAGCATGCTCTGTGTTTTTGTTGCGTTTGTAGGATCAAAGGTTTTAATCCTTCCCTTGCCCCAAGGAAAAGTCACACTAGCTGATGTGCGCGACTTGGAAGTGTGAATGTTTGAATGTGTATGCAGATGAAGTTTCGACATTGGTGCGACAGTAGACTTCCCTGGGCAACTCCCTTAATCGCACATAAGAGTTCGCTCTCAACTGACAAAGCAAACGCCATTTTTTTTTCCCTTACTGTAATTCGACTTCAACTGTCTGCTCCAAGTTACCCTTACAAATGGCATATATAAAGCTGTCAAAGTATAAAAAGTTTACCTTTTAAAAGTACCACTCTTGTAATATTCATGCTCAAACTTGTGACGTTATGTTTATTAGGAAAATACAGAACTTTGCTGAGGATGCGTCCCTTAATGTGTGTGTGGCTACTTTGAAATCCTGTAATCGTTGTTTTTGGTGTGTGGGTACGGGTTGTACAATGAGAAATATGGTGGCTGATTTGTTTGGCAATACATAAATGTAGAGACAGATGTGGCGAAATGGTATGAGCTTATGTATGGTGCTGAATGGGACAGAGGCTGGATGCAATATTTGCCCTTAAAGTGGTGTCGTTATTTTTATTAGGAAAATCGTGAGCATTGCTGAGGATGCGGCCCTTGAATGTGTCTGTGGGTAGTTTTAAATGCTGGAATTGTTGTTGCTGTGTGTGTACGTGTTGTAAATACAGAACTTTGCTGCGGATGCGTCCCTTAATGTGTGTGTGGCTACTTTTAAATCCTGTAATTGTTGTTTTTGGTGTGTGTGTATGTGTTGTTTAATGAGAAAGATGGTGGTTATCCAAAAGAAGGCAACATAGGAAATCTTTCAATGAAGGCAACATAGGAAATGTTTAGTCTGTGCAAGCGTAGACGTACAATCCCCCAATTTTACATACCACGCTCTAGAGGGAGGCTGTGAAATAGTAGGCATGGTATGTGAAGTATAGGAGTTTTGTTCAAAAAACATCACGTTTCCAGACGCCATTTTTTCCCTTACTGTAATTGGACTTCAACTGTCTGCTCCAAGTTACCCTTCAAAATGGCATGAGGGGTTGAGGGTGGGTGAGGGTGAGTGAGGGTGAGGCTGAGGTGTTGAGGGTGAGTGAGGGTGAGTGAGAGTGAGGGTGAGTGAGGGGTTGAGGGTGAAGGGTTGAGGGTGTGAGGTGAGGGTGAGGGGTTGAGGGTTAGTGAGGGTGAGGCAAGCATCTACTTCGCTATTATTTATTTATTTGCATAACTTTGCAGGTTCGCCTGGCTGTTTATCACCGTAACCTGATAGCGCTTACCACCTCACCTGCTCATTAAACGCTTGTAGCACTGTGCTGTCTCTGTGTTGCCCTGACCGCATTTTTGTTGTACTTTTCTCCGCACTTTGAGAATCTCTGGGGCTGCCTGCTCCGTTCCGCGCTGCCGGCCATTTTGGTGTTTACCTTGTTGTTGTTTGTTGTGCCACGCCCCAGTCTCCACCCCGCTCCCGCCTTCCCAGCTGACACTCCCTCGCCCCTCCCCTTCCACCATCCACATATGACAGCTGATTTTGCGCGCAAAGTTCACGCGCAGCGACCGCGCCCAATCCGCGCCGAAGGTGCGCCAAAGGTAAGCCCGTCTACGCCCGTCCGTGCCTGGACCGCGCCCAGCGCCAGACCCCCTGGCCCCCCTCCCTCCCACCCCGCCCGCATTACCTACGATGCCACCACGCTCCTAGCCCTTAACCCCGGTCGCGTCCCCAACTGCGTCCAAGCCGCTCCCGGTCACACCCATGGACCTTTCTCCTGCTACTCCTGCAAATTCAGCGGCACCGACAACATCTCCGCTACGACCACACCACAGACTCCCGACCCCAACCACCTACAATGCATCCTTCTCAACACCCGCTCGGTCCACAGACACGCCATTGACCTATGGAATCTACTAGACACCATCTCTCCAGACGTCGCCTTCCTAACGGAAACTTGGATGAACGCCTCCTCCGCCCCTGACATCACCATTGCCATCCCTGAAGACTACAAGATCACTCGCAAGGACCGTACCGGCCACACTGGAGGAGGAATCGCTATCGTCCATAAGAAATCAATCCGCATCTCAACCAGCTCTGACGCCAACCTCGTCAACTACGAACACCTTCACTTTCAGATCCACATCGACCCCAAGACCACTCTCAGAGGCACCCTCCTCTACAGACCACCAGGACCCCGCGCAAAATTCAGTGAAGACATCACGGACTTCATCACTCCACACGCGCTCCCCTCCAAAGACTACATCCTTCTGGGAGACCTCAACTTTCACCTTGAAAAGATCAACGACCGCAACACCACCACCCTCTTGGACAACCTCGCCAACCTCGGACTTAAACAACTGGTCACTTCCCCCACCCACATCGCAGGTCACACTCTCGACCCTATCTTCACCTCCAGCAATCATGTCTCCTTCAGCCACACTACGGATCTCCTCTGGACTGATCACAGCTGCGTTCACTTCACCTTCAACAAGCCAAAACCCATCAACCACCTCCAACCAACTCTGCAAAGAAACTGGAACAAAATCACCATCGACCAGATCTCCTCATCGCTCCTTCTAAACACCCCAGCCCACTCTTCTAACCCAGACCAAGCCGCCGCTAACTTCACCCTATGGTTATCCAACACCGCCGACACCTTAGCACCACTGAAAAAACGTCAAAGCAAACCTGACAACAAGAAGGCCTCATGGTTCAACGATGATCTTAAGAAGTCCAAGAAACTCTGCCGCTCCCTTGAAAAGGCCTGGAAAAAAGACCCAACCACTAGCACCAAGGACGCATTCAAAAACGCCACCCGCACACACCACCAACTAATCCGAAAGGCCAAGAAAACAGCATTCAAGGATCGACTTGACAACAACGCCCACAACAGCAAGGAACTTTTCAACATCGTCAAGGAATTTTCCAATCCCTCGGCCAACTCCAACGACATCACCCCCTCTCAAGCCCTCTGCGACTCCCTAGCCTCATTCTTCCACAACAAGATTGCAGACATCCACAACAGCTTCGACAACCAACCCGGAGACCAACCCGCCCAACCATATGCTGAACATTCTCCCCCCGTGAACACCCTTAACGACTGGAACCCAATCTCCACTGAGGACACCATCCGCCTGATGAACTCCATCCACTCAGGATCCCCCACAGACCCATGTCCTCACCACATCTTCAACAAAGAAGACTCCGTCATAGCACCGCACCTCCGAGACGTCATCAACTGCTCCTTCAACTCCGCAACCTTCCCTGAGAGCTGGAAACACGCTGAACTCACCGCCCTTCTGAAAAAACCCACAGCGGACCCCACCGAACTCAAAAATTACCGCCCCATCTCGCTCCTTCCATTCCCGGCAAAAGTAATCGAGAAAGCTGTCAACAGCCAGCTCGCCGCTTTCCTCGAAGACAACAAATCCCTCGACTCCTCACAATCTGGCTTCCGAGCTAAACACAGCACTGAAACCGCCCTCATCGCAGCAACAGACGACATTCGAACTCTACTGGACAATGGAGACACAGTCGCCCTCATCCTCCTCGACCTCTCCGCAGCCTTCGACACAGTTTGCCACAGCACCCTTTTACAACGCCTCAGTAACATCGGAATACAAGGAAAAGCACTTGAATGGATCACCTCGTTCCTCTCCGGAAGAACCCAGAGAGTCCGCCTTCCACCATTCAAGTCCGAGGCCACTGAAGTCATCTGTGGCGTACCACAAGGATCCTCACTCAGCCCCACCCTCTTCAACGTATACATGAGCCCCCTCGCGACCATCGCCCGCCAACACAACCTCAACATCATCTCTTACGCGGATGACACTCAACTAATCCTTTCTCTCACCAATGACCCCAGCACCGCCAAAACTAACCTACACGAAGGAATGAAAGAAGTTGCCGAATGGATGAAACACAGCCGTCTGAAACTGAACTCAGATAAAACAGAAGTCCTCCTATTAGGCACATCCCCCTCTGCATGGGACGACTCTTGGTGGCCGGAAGCCCTTGGAAAAGCACCCATCCCGACAGACCACGCACGGAACCTAGGCGTCATCCTGGATTCTTCACTCTCTATGAACAGACAAGTCAGCGCCGTATCCTCATCCTGCTTCAACATTCTTCGCATGCTCAAAAAAACATTTCGCTGGATCCCCACCGAAACCAGGAAAACAGTCACCCATGCTCTGGTAACGAGCCGACTGGACTACGGAAACACCCTCTACGCAGGTACTACCGCTAAACTCCAGAAGAAACTCCAACGAATCCAAAACGCCTCAGCCAGGATCATATTAGACATCCCGCGTAACGAACACATCTCTGATCACCTGAAAGACCTCCACTGGCTACCCGTCAATAAGAGAATCACTTTCCGACTGCTAACCCACGCACACAAATCACTCTACGACATCGGACCAGAATGCCTCAACTCACGACTGTCCTTCTACACCCCCTCCCGCCAACTACGTTCTTCCAGCCAAGCCCTCGCCACCGTACCTCGCATCAACAAGACCACCATGGGAGGCAGATCCTTCTCATACCTGGCTGCTAAAACATGGAACTCACTCCCTACTTACCTTCGCCTTACCCAGAACCACCTAGCATTCAGAAAGCAACTTAAAACGTGGATATTTGACAAATAATCCTCCTCCCCTTCCTAAGCGCCTTGAGACCCTCTGGGTATGTAGTGCGCTATATAAATTCTTTGACTTGACTTGACTTGACTTGAGGGTGAGTGAGGGTGAGTGAGGGTGAGGGGGAGGGGTTGAGGGTGAGTGAGGGTGAGGGTGAGTGAGGGGTTGAGGGTGAGGGGTTGAGGGTGAGTGAGGGTGAGGGGTTGAGGGTGAGTGAGGGTGAGTGAGGAGGGGTTGAGGGTGAGTGAGGGTGAGGCGTTGAGGGTGAGTGAGGGTGAGGGTGAGTGTGGGTGAGGGTGAGTTCGCTCTCAACTGACAAAGCAAACGCCATTTTTTTTCCCTTACTGTAATTCGACTTCAACTGTCTGCTCCAAGTTACCCTTAGAAATGGCATATATAAAGCTGTCAAAGTATAAAAACTTTACCTTTTAAAAGTACCACTTTTGTAATATTCATGCTCAAACTTGTGACGTTATGTTTATTAGGAAAATACAGAACTTTGCTGAGGATGCGTCCCTTAATGTGTGTGTGGCTACTTTGAAATCCTGTAATCGTTGTTTTTGGTGTGTGGGTACGGGTTGTACAATGAGAAATATGGTGGCTGATTTGTTTGGCAATACATAAATGTAGAGACAGATGTGGCGAAATGGTATGAGCTTATGTATGGTGCTGAATGGGACAGAGGCTGGATGCAATATTTGCCCTTAAAGTGGTGTCGTTATTTTTATTATGAAAATCGTGAGCATTGCTGAGGATGCGGCCCTTGAATGTGTCTGTGGGTAGTTTTAAATGCTGGAATTGTTGTTGCTGTGTGTGTACGTGTTGTAAATACAGAACTTTGCTGCGGATGCGTCCCTTAATGTGTGTGTGGCTACTTTTAAATCCTGTAATTGTTGTTCTTGGTGTGTGTGTACGTGTTGTTTAATGAGAAAGATGGTGGTTATCCAAATGAAGGCAACATAGGAAATCTTTCAATGAAGGCAACATAGGAAATGTTTAGTCTGTGCAAGCGTAGACGTACAATCCCCCAATTTTACATACCACGCTCTAGAGGGAGGCTGTGAAATAGTAGGCATGGTATGTGAACTATAGGAGTTTTGTTAAAAAAACATCACGTTTCCAGACGCCATTTTTTCCCTTACTGTAATTCGACTTCAACTGTCTGCTCCAAGTTACCCTTCAAAATGGCATGAGGGGTTGAGGGTGGGTGAGGGTGAGGCTGAGGTGTTGAGGGTGAGTGAGAGTGAGGGTGAGTGAGGGGTTGAGGGTGAAGGGTTGAGGGGGTGAGGGTGAGGGGTTGAGGGTTAGTGAGGGTGAGGTGTTGAGGGTGAGTGAGGGTGAGGGTGAGTGAGGGGGATGGGTTGAGGGTGAGTGAGAGTGAGGGTGAGTGAGGGGTTGAGGGTGAAGGGTTGAGGGTGAGGGGCTGAGGGTGAGTGAGGGTGAGGGGTTGAGGGTGAGTGAGGGTGATGCGTTGAGGGTGAGTGAGGGTGAGGGTGAGGGGTTGAGGGTGAGTGAGGGTGAGTGTGGGTGAGGGTGAGTGAGGGTGAGGGTGAGTGAGGGTGAGGGTGAGGGTGAGTGAGGGTGAGGGTGAGTGAGGGTGAGGGGTTGAGGGTGAGTGAGGGTGAGTGAGGGTGAGTGAGTGTGAGGGGTTGAGGGTGGGTGAGGGTGAGTGAGGTTGAGGGTGAGGGGTTGAGGGTGAGAGGGTGAGGGTGAGATGTTGAGGGTGAGTGAGGGTGAGTGAGGGTGAGGGGTTGAGGGTGAGTGAGGGTGAGGGTAGGTGAGGGGTTGAGGGTGAGGGTGAGTGAGGGTAGGTGAGGGGTTGAGGGTGAGGGTGAGTGAGGGTGCAAAAATAACGACACCCTTAAAGTGGTGTCGTTATTTTTATTATGAAAATCGTGAGCATTGCTGAGGATGCGGCCCTTGAATGTGTCTGTGGGTAGTTTTAAATGCTGGAATTGTTGTTGCTGTGTGTGTACGTGTTGTAAATACAGAACTTTGCTGCGGATGCGTCCCTTAATGTGTGTGTGGCTACTTTTAAATCCTGTAATTGTTGTTCTTGGTGTGTGTGTACGTGTTGTAGAATGAGAAAGATGGTGGTTATCCAAATGAAGGCAACATAGGAAATCTTTCATAGGAAATGTTTAGTCTGTGCAAGCGTAGACGTACAATCCCCCAATTTTACATACCACGCTCTAGAGGGAGGCTGTGAAATAGTAGGCATGGTATGTAAACTATAGGAGTTTTGTTAAAAAAAACATCACGTTTCCAGACGCCATATTTTCCCTTACTGTAATTCGACTTCAACTGTCTGCTCCAAGTTACCCTTCAAAATGGCATGAGGGGTTGAGGGTGAGGGAGGGTGAGGCAGAGGTGTTGAGGGTGAGTGAGAGTGAGGGTGAGTGAGGGGTTGAGGGTGAAGGGTTGAGGGTGTGAGGGTGAGGGGTTGAGGGTTAGTGAGGGTGAGGTGTTGAGGGTGAGTGAGGGTGAGGGTGAGTGAGGGTGAGGGGGAGGGGTTGAGAGTGAGTGAGAGTGAGGGTGAGTGAGGGGTTGAGGGTGAAGGGTTGAGGGTGAGTGAGGGTGAGTGAGGGTGAGGGTGAGTGAGGGTGAGTGAGGGTGAGGGGTTGGTGAGTGAGGGTGAGGCGTTGAGGGTGAGTGAGGGTGAAGGTGAGTGAGGGTGAGTGAGGGTGAGGGGTTGAGGGTGAGTGAGGGTGAGTGTGGGTGAGAGTGAGTGTGGGTGAGAGTGAGTGTGGGTGAGAGTGAGTGTGGGTGAGAGTGGGTGAGAGTGAGTGAGGGTGAGTGAGGGTGAGTGAGGGTGAGTGAGAGTGAGGGTGAGTGAGGGTGAGAGGGGTTGAGGGTGAGAGGGTTGAGGGTGTGAGGGTGAGGGTGAGGGGTTGAGGGTGAGTGAGTGTGAGGGGTTGAGGGTGAGTGAGGGTGAGGGGTTGAGGGTGAGTGAGTGTGAGGGGTTGAGGGTGAGTGAGGGTGAGGGGTTGAGGGTGAGTGAGTGTGAGGCGTTGAGGGTGAGTGAGAGTGAGGGTGAGTGAGGGGTTGAGGGTGAAGGGTTGAGGGTGTGAGGGTGAGGGGTTGAGGGTGAGTGAGGGTGAGATGTTGAGGGTGAGTGAGGGTGAGGTGTTGAGTGAGGGTGAGTGAGGGTGAGGGGTTGAGGGTGAGTGAGGGTAGGTGAGGGGTTGAGGGTGAGTGAGGGTGAGAGTAGGTGAGGGGTTGAGGGTGAGTGAGGGTGAGGGTGAGTGAGGGTGCAAAAATAACGACACCCTTAAAGTGGTGTCGTTATTTTTATTATGAAAATCGTGAGCATTGCTGAGGATGCGGCCCTTGAATGTGTCTGTGGCTAGTTTTAAATGCTGGAATTGTTGTTGCTGTGTGTGTCCGTGTTGTAAATACAGAATTTTGCTGCGGATGCGTCCCTTAATGGGTGTGTGGCTACTTTTAAATCCTGTAATTGTTGTTCTTGGTGTGTGTGTACGTGTTGTAGAATGAGAAAGATGGTGGTTATCCCAATGAAGGCAACATAGGGAATCTTTCAATGAAGGCAACATAGGAAATGTTTAGTCTGTGCAAGCGTAGACGTACAATCCCCCAATTTTACATACCACGCTCTAGAGGGAGGGTGTGAAATAGTAGGCATGGTATGTAAAGTATAGGAGTTTTGTTAAAAAAGCATCACGTTTCTAGTGTTAGTATTTTCTTTCAGTGGGATTTTTGTTTTTTTGGGTTTGTTGGTGTTCTCAGGCTAACACCCGGCTCTCATCCTGCTGTTCTAAATTAGCACATCCCCAAAGGAACTTGACAAGTGATTACAATCTTGACGACGGCGCTTAAAGTACTCTAGCATCCTGTAGTTTTGTTGACGAAAGCCTTGGAGTCTGTGGCCTGCCTGTGTGTTTATGTAAATAGAATTGAAGAGTGGTCCGAGCAGGTCCGACGTATTGTTGGGGGTTATGGCGGGTTGCGAGGACTGTTTAGTCACGTGGATGTGCTAGAGGCTCTGTGATGTCACGCTGTGTCGAGGGAGGGGGAGGGAAATAGTAGGCCCGCTGAATGGGACTGAGTCTGTGTCTTTTATTTCGTTGATAATCATGTCAAAATATGAAAAAAAATTTAGGTGCAATGCTATAGATACAATTGCTAATTTTAGCGTAGCACACTGTAGAGGGTGGGGGGGAAATAGTAGGCCCGCTGAATGGGAGTGAGTCTGTGTCTTTTTTTCGTTTATAATGTCAAAATATTAAATGGTTTTTAGGTGCAATGCTATAGATACAATCGCTATTTTTTGCGTAGCACGCTGTAGAGGGAGGGGGGGGGGAATAGTAGGCCTGCTGATTGGGGAATGTACACGGCGATGTAGCTTGTAATTCGTCTGTGATTATTTGTTTTTGTCGACGATTTCAGTTTCAAGTCTTTCGTTTATTGTGTTGTGAGAGCCTGGCTGTGTGCAGGGACAGAGAGGGGAGGTGCTGGCGTCTGGGGAGGGGGAGTTGAATTGCAAGCCTGGCTGTGTCCGGGAACAGAGAGGGGAGGTGCTGGCGTTTGTGGGTTGGGGAAGAGATGTCGAAGGCTGTAGAAAAGTTTGTTAACAAATAAGTATGTTTCATTGTCCCAAAAAATAGATTTGTGCAAGTTAGAGTTCAAGACGAAAATCATTTCTGCTGGGCAATAGGTCTTGTTAATGGTAAGACTTTCGTGTGGCAGACAGTTTCAAGGAAGACAAGCAGTGCTAGAGTGGTGGTAGAGAGAGTGGGGAGTGGGCGGATCGGGAGGTGTGTCGTGAGGGGGAGTGGAATTGCGAGCCTGGCTGTGTCCGGGAAGAGAGAGGGGAGGTGCTGGACGGCGATGTAGGTTGTAATTCGTCTGTGATTATTTGTTTTTGTCGACGATTTCAGTTTCAAGTCTTTCGTTTATTGTGTTGTGAGAGCCTGGCTGTGTGCAGGGACAGAGAGGGGAGGTGCTGGCGTCTGGGGAGGGGGAGTTGAATTGCGAGCCTGGCTGTGTCCGGGAACAGAGAGGGGAGGTGCTGGCGTTTGTGGGTTGGGGAAGGGATGTCGAAGGCTGTAGAAAAGTTTGTTATCAAATAAGTATGTTTCATTGTCCCAAAAAATAGATTTGTGCAAGTTAGAGTTCAAGACGAAAATCATTTCTGCTGGGCAATAGGTCTTGTTAATGGTAAGACTTTCGTGTGGCAGACAGTTTCACGGAAGACAAGCAGTGCTAGAGTGGTGGTAGAGAGAGTGGGGAGGGGGCGGATCGGGAGGTGCGTCGTGAGGGGGAGTGGAATTGCGAGCCTGGCTGTGTCAGGGAAGAGAGAGGGGAGGTGCTTGCGTTTGTGGGTTGGGGAACAGATGTCGAAGGCTGTAGAAGAAATGCGACACGGCAGGCAGGGGAGGGGGCGGAGCGGGGGTGTGGGAGGGATGCGCCTGAGGTGAAAAATATGCAAGGCAGGCGGCTGCAGGCAGGCATTTATTTTCAAAACGTTTTTTATGCAACATAACTTTTCCTTTAAACACTAAATACATAATATTAGTCTTATACTGTTACTAGATAATAAAAAGAAAACGTTCGCATTTAGAACACCCCTCCCCCCAAAAAAGACGGACTTCTTTCAGAATGTATTAAAACAACCCAACTCAAAGATGGCTCTGTGTTCCTCGAATGCATTTTGGTTGGCACCTGCACGGCCTGTCGGCCTGGAAAAGAAATTTGATTTCGGGATACAATTTTCTTCGTGAATGGTATGTGTCTTTGTTAGCAGCGGGGAGAGGTGCCACACGGCAGGCAGGGGAGAAGAGTAGGAGGAGGAGGGGAGAGGAGAGGAGAGTAGGAGGAGGAGGGGGGAGGAGAGTAGGGGAGGCACGGCCTAGCGGCCGTGCAATCAAGAAGTGAGGGGGCGGAGCTGTGGGAGGCTGTGACAGAGAGAGCAGGCAAGGCAGGCGGCTGGGGGCATGTGCACGCGCTTTGAAGCTCATTGCGCATGCGCATTGAGCTTAAATTTCTCGTGCACTGCAAGGAATCGCCACGATTCCTTGCAAGTTGGTTAAAGAGTGGATAAGCCCCCATAGTCTCGCAAACTCGATGCGCATGCGCATCGACAGGCGAGACCTAAAAATTGACCAGTCTAAGGGCCAGGTGTACAGCGCTTG
>NW_028251690.1:0-31172 GCF_964263255.1 Lissotriton vulgaris
TCTTAAAAGCTGTAGTGGGTAGAACCATAAAACATCACAGACAACCGCCCATACAGCTGTTTCCACATGCACTTTTGAAACCATACATCTAGTGAATCAACTGCTCACACATCTATGCACAGAGTCATACACCTCCCAGCCACCCACACACACACACACACTCAGTCTCCCATACAAATACTTGGGCAACCAATCAATAACCCATATAGTTACTCATATAGCTACTTATCAACACATGCAACAGTTTACAGAACAACAGACATAATGATGCACAAATTAAGACAGTTTAGTCACTAACCCATGCACTCAGTGAGACACATTTAATCACTCACTCATACAGTCAGTCATGCACCTACTAAATCCTTCATCCAGACACTTATACATCCACTCATTCTTCAATATGTAAGACATATTTTAACTTTACAGAAACATACAGTCACTGGATGTTGTCATCAGTGATGTCATCAGTGATGTCATTTGAGATGTCATCAGTGATGTCATCAGTGATGTCACTGACCATGTCATGAATGATGTAATATGTGACATCATCAGCAGTGGATTGCGGGTGCGCGATATATAGTTAGTGCAACTAACTATATATGGAATTTCAATGGTTTTGTGTGAGTAAAATAAGGCTTTGTAAATGTGAATTCCTAACTATATATGGTCTATAACCTATGGTTTTTTCAGTGAATTTTCAAGGTTTTGTAAATGCTAATTCCTAACTATATATGGTCTATAACCTATGGTTTTTTCAGTGAATTTTCAAGGTTTTGTAAATGCTAATTCCTAACTATATATGGTCTATAGCCTATGTTTTTTTCAGTGAATATATATATATATACATACATATATAAACATATATCATCTGTATATCTATATAAATACAAACATAAATGCATGCATACATATACTTATATGCATACAGATGCATGTTATTTACATGAAAGTTGAAAAAACACTAATAAAAGCAAAGCTAAAAAGCCACCTCATTACAAACAGAATGGCTTTAACTTAAACGAGGGCGAGATCTATTGCATTTTCAATGCTTGTTTACTTTGGTTCCATCAAGAAGGCATTCAGATGTGTCACACATTTGCCATAAATTCTGAATGTTAGCACTCTAGTTGCACATTAGATCACTGTAGTAAAGCTACTGCTCACCAGGGACGTCTGCTGCTGGTATTCAAAGTGCATGTTTCAGTCTGCATGTCAGAATTTTTTTAATGAAATAGAAGAGGATTTGAGAAGTCACTCAAAATGATCCCTAATTTTTCTTTCTGAAGCACTAATCATACTTTCTATGGCAAAATTAACCCCCTCATGTTGTTCCTTTTTAAATTGAGTGTTTTCAGACTTACCACTTCATTCCAATCAAGATGGCTTCTGGTGTGCCATACTTTTGTCATAAGTAAGACTGTTAGCGCTCTAGTTGTTCTTTAGAACACTCTGGGACATTCTGTCATTGGGCTATACTTGGGGTACATCTGGGTGATATTTGGGCTACATTTAGGCTCTTTTGTCTCTGGTGGCCATCTTGGGAGACTGTATGTCAGAATTGTTTAATGAAATTAAAGAGGGTTTGAGAAGTCACTCAAAATGTGCCCTAATTTTTCTTTCTGCAGCACTAATCATAATTCATATGGCAAAATATACCCCCTCATTTTGTTCCTTTTTAAATTAAATGTTTTAAGAGTTACCACTTTATTCCAATCAAGATGGCTTCAGGTGTGCCATACCTTTGTAATAAGTAGGACTGTTAGCGCTCTAGTTGTTCTTTAGAACACTCTGGGACATTCTGTCATTGGGCTATACTTGGGCTACATCTGGGTGATATTTGGGCTACATTTGGGCTCTTTTGTCTCTGGTGGCCAATTTGGGAGACTGCATGTCAGAATTTTTTAATGAAATAGAAGAGGATTTGAAAAGTCACTCAAAATGTGCCCTCATTTTTCTTTCTGCAGCACTAATAATACCTTCTATTGCATAATATACCTCCTCATTTTGTTCCTTTTTAAATGAAATGTTTTAAGAGTTACCACTTTATTCCCATCACGATGGCTCCAGGTGTGCTATACCTTTGTAATAAGTAGGACTGTTAGCGCTCTAGTTGTTCTTTAGAACACTCTGGGACATTCTGTCATTGGGCTATACTTGGGCTACATCTGGGTGATATTTGGGCTACATTTGGGCTCTTTTGTCTCTGGTGGCCATTTTGGGAGCCTGCATGTCAGAATGTTTTAATGAAATAGAAAAGGATTTGAGAAGTCACTCAAAATGTGCCCTAATTTTTCATTCTGCAGCACTAATCATACTTTCTATGGCAAAATATACCCCCTCATGTTGTTTCTTTTTAAATTAAATGTTTTAAGAGTTACCACTTTATTCCAATCAAGATGGCTTCAGGTGTGCCATACCTTGTAATAAGTAGGACTGTTAGCGCTCTAGTTGTTCTTTAGAACACTCTGGGACATTCTGTCATTGGGCTATACTTGGGCTACATCTGGGTGATATTTGGGCTACATTTGGGCTTTTTTGTCTCTGGTGGCCATTTTGGGAGACTGCATGTCAGAATGTTTTAATGAAATAGAAAAGGATATGAGAAGTCACTCAAAATGTGCCCTAATTTTTCATTCTGCAGCACTAATCATACTTTCTATGGCAAAATATACCCCCTCATGTTGTTTCTTTTTAAATTAAATGTTTTAAGAGTTACCACTTTATTCCAATCAAGATGGCTTCAGGTGTGCCATACCTTTGTAATAAGTAGGACTGTTAGCGCTCTAGTTGTTCTTTAGAACACTCTAGGAGGCTGCAGTAGAACACAAAGGAATCAACTGACAGTCTCTGTCCTTGTTGGATGTACATGTTTTACTGAGAATGTCAGACTTCATTTTCACATGACTGAGAAAGATAATGTGAATTTACAGAAAATATGCTTTCAGTTTAGCTTATAGATCCCCTTCCAAACCACTGTGGGAAAATCATGAGATATTAGTTTTCTTTCAAACAATATTCATGATATCACAGCAGAAGGTTTTTTCACATGGTAAAATCACCTTAGAACCCACCACAATTCCTAAAACGAGTATGGTACCATCAACAAATGATTTATAATGTAACTAAAGTCCTAAAACCCTCTATTAACTACAATGCTTTTTAATGAGGTGCTATCATGTATATTGGTCCCAAGATGGCTGCCAACACTTCTTGGATGAAGTGCTGACAGCCAATCAGATCAGATGTGTGGTTAGGCTCCGCCCAGATATATATCTTTTTTTGAACCTAAATTACTCAAAATCCACTGGAGCACATATATTGAGACCTAGCAAAGGCACATCGGGCTAACAGTCCCTACAATTTTGCCAAGTTTCGTGCAAATCCATTCAGCCGTTCGAGCTAAAAGTGAGGCCAACCGCCCTATGGAAATTTACATGGGAAAAAAGCGTTTTGGGACCCCCCTTTTTTCTCGGCCCCCCTTGATTAAACACCCCCAAATTGTCAGGGGCTGCTCAGAAACAAAATGTTCCATTTTCCTGAAAATTTCAGCCAATTCCGTCCACAAACGCCAAAGTTATTAGACATAGAATTTTCAAAAATCCCATAGAGAAAAAATCCTAACTATATATACCTACTGGCGAACGCCAGTAGGTAATATATATATATATATATATATATATATATATATATATATATATATATATATATATATATATATATATATATATATATATATATATATATATATATATATATATATATATTTTCTACCGATTGCCCTGTGCACAGAGGACGCCACTCCGCATTGATTTAGGTAACACCCTTTATTTGCCACAGAAAGATTTGCAAGCAGGAAAGTTCAAAGACGCCCTGACGCGTTTCGAGGCTTCAAGCCTCTTCTTCATAGGGCTGAAGTGCAGGAAATGAGAGGCTAATCATTTTGACCTTTTAAATGTCCCAATATTGCATGCCGCGCCCACATGGGTTTATCAAACAGCATGCTGGGGAATGAAGTCCTATTTTCAGCCTCTGGTGGCTTGCCTCACACTCGCCTTCGTTATTGCTATTTTAATTTCATTTTCCGTCATTCAATACCTTTCAGTAGGCTCCGTTTGCAAAGCTGTCCATCATTTCAAGGCAATCCATGCGCCAAACACTCCGGCCTGATTCCTTCGTGTGGACCCGTCATACTTCACACGGGCGGTGCATCAACTCCCACGGCCGGGCTGCCGTGTCATTTGTATTTTCTGCCGATTGCCCTGTGCACAGAGGACGCCACTCCGCATTGATTTAGGTAACACCCTTTATTTGCCACAGAAAGATTTGCAAGCAGGAAAGTTCAAAGACGCCCTGACGCGTTTCGAGGCTTCAAGCCTCTTCTTCATAGGGCTGAAGTGCAGGAAATGAGAGGCTAATCATTTTGACCTTTTAAATGTCCCAATATTGCATGCCGCGCCCACATGGGTTTATCAAACAGCATGCTGGGGAATGAAGTCCTATTTTCAGCCTCTGGTGGCTTGCCTCACACTCGCCTTCGTTATTGCTATTTTAATTTCATTTTCCGTCATTCAATACCTTTCAGTAGGCTCTGTTTGCAAAGCTGTCCATCATTTCAAGGCAATCCATGCGCCAAACACTCCGGCCTGATTCCTTCGTGTGGACCCGTCATACTTCACACGGGCGGTGCATCAACTCCCACGGCCGGGCTGCCGTGTCATTTGTATTTTCTACCGATTGCCCTGTGCACAGAGGACGCCACTCCGCATTGATTTAGGTAACACCCTTTATTTGCCACAGAAAGATTTGCAAGCAGGAAAGTTCAAAGACGCCCTGACGCGTTTCGAGGCTTCAAGCCTCTTCTTCATAGGGCTGAAGTGCAGGAAATGAGAGGCTAATCATTTTGACCTTTTAAATGTCCCAATATTGCATGCCGCGCCCACATGGGTTTATCAAACAGCATGCTGGGGAATGAAGTCCTATTTTCAGCCTCTGGTGGCTTGCCTCACACTCGCCTTCGTTATTGCTATTTTAATTTCATTTTCCGTCATTCAATACCTTTCAGTAGGCTCCGTTTGCAAAGCTGTCCATCATTTCAAGGCAATCCATGCGCCAAACACTCCGGCCTGATTCCTTCGTGTGGACCCGTCATACTTCACACGGGCGGTGCATCAACTCCCACGGCCGGGCTGCCGTGTCATTTGTATTTTCTGCCGATTGCCCTGTGCACAGAGGACGCCACTCCGCATTGATTTAGGTAACACCCTTTATTTGCCACAGAAAGATTTGCAAGCAGGAAAGTTCAAAGACGCCCTGACGCGTTTCGAGGCTTCAAGCCTCTTCTTCATAGGGCTGAAGTGCAGGAAATGAGAGGCTAATCATTTTGACCTTTTAAATGTCCCAATATTGCATGCCGCGCCCACATGGGTTTATCAAACAGCATGCTGGGGAATGAAGTCCTATTTTCAGCCTCTGGTGGCTTGCCTCACACTCGCCTTCGTTATTGCTATTTTAATTTCATTTTCCGTCATTCAATACCTTTCAGTAGGCTCTGTTTGCAAAGCTGTCCATCATTTCAAGGCAATCCATGCGCCAAACACTCCGGCCTGATTCCTTCGTGTGGACCCGTCATACTTCACACGGGCGGTGCATCAACTCCCACGGCCGGGCTGCCGTGTCATTTGTATTTTCTACCGATTGCCCTGTGCACAGAGGACGCCACTCCGCATTGATTTAGGTAACACCCTTTATTTGCCACAGAAAGATTTGCAAGCAGGAAAGTTCAAAGACGCCCTGACGCGTTTCGAGGCTTCAAGCCTCTTCTTCATAGGGCTGAAGTGCAGGAAATGAGAGGCTAATCATTTTGACCTTTTAAATGTCCCAATATTGCATGCCGCGCCCACATGGGTTTATCAAACAGCATGCTGGGGAATGAAGTCCTATTTTCAGCCTCTGGTGGCTTGCCTCACACTCGCCTTCGTTATTGCTATTTTAATTTCATTTTCCGTCATTCAATACCTTTCAGTAGGCTCCGTTTGCAAAGCTGTCCATCATTTCAAGGCAATCCATGCGCCAAACACTCCGGCCTGATTCCTTCGTGTGGACCCGTCATACTTCACACGGGCGGTGCATCAACTCCCACGGCCGGGCTGCCGTGTCATTTGTATTTTCTACCGATTGCCCTGTGCACAGAGGACGCCACTCCGCATTGATTTAGGTAACACCCTTTATTTGCCACAGAAAGATTTGCAAGCAGGAAAGTTCAAAGACGCCCTGACGCGTTTCGAGGCTTCAAGCCTCTTCTTCATAGGGCTAAAGTGCAGGAAATGAGAGGCTAATCATTTTGACCTTTTAAATGTCCCAATATTGCATGCCGCGCCCACATGGGTTTATCAAACAGCATGCTGGGGAATGAAGTCCTATTTTCAGCCTCTGGTGGCTTGCCTCACACTCGCCTTCGTTATTGCTATTTTAATTTCATTTTCCGTCATTCAATACCTTTCAGTAGGCTCCGTTTGCAAAGCTGTCCATCATTTCAAGGCAATCCATGCGCCAAACACTCCGGCCTGATTCCTTCGTGTGGACCCGTCATACTTCACACGGGCGGTGCATCAACTCCCACGGCCGGGCTGCCGTGTCATTTGTATTTTCTACCGATTGCCCTGTGCACAGAGGACGCCACTCCGCATTGATTTAGGTAACACCCTTTATTTGCCACAGAAAGATTTGCAAGCAGGAAAGTTCAAAGACGCCCTGACGCGTTTCGAGGCTTCAAGCCTCTTCTTCATAGGGCTGAAGTGCAGGAAATGAGAGGCTAATCATTTTGACCTTTTAAATGTCCCAATATTGCATGCCGCGCCCACATGGGTTTATCAAACAGCATGCTGGGGAATGAAGTCCTATTTTCAGCCTCTGGTGGCTTGCCTCACACTCGCCTTCGTTATTGCTATTTTAATTTCATTTTCCGTCATTCAATACCTTTCAGTAGGCTCCGTTTGCAAAGCTGTCCATCATTTCAAGGCAATCCATGCGCCAAACACTCCGGCCTGATTCCTTCGTGTGGACCCGTCATACTTCACACGGGCGGTGCATCAACTCCCACGGCCGGGCTGCCGTGTCATTTGTATTTTCTACCGATTGCCCTGTGCACAGAGGACGCCACTCCGCATTGATTTAGGCAACACCCTTTATTTGCCACAGAAAGATTTGCAAGCAGGAAAGTTCAAAGACGCCCTGACGCGTTTCGAGGCTTCAAGCCTCTTCTTCATAGGGCTGAAGTGCAGGAAATGAGAGGCTAATCATTTTGACCTTTTAAATGTCCCAATATTGCATGCCGCGCCCACATGGGTTTATCAAACAGCATGCTGGGGAATGAAGTCCTATTTAAAAGGTCAAAATGATTAGCCTCTCATTTCCTGCACTTTAGCCCTATGAAGAAGAGGCTTGAAGCCTCGAAACGCGTCAGGGCGTCTTTGAACTTTCCTGCTTGCAAATCTTTCTGTGGCAAATAAAGGGTGTTACCTAAATCAATGCGGAGTGGCGTCCTCTGTGCACAGGGCAATCGGTAGAAAATACAAATGACACGGCAGCCCGGCCGTGGGAGTTGATGCACCGCCCGTGTGAAGTATGACGGGTCCACACGAAGGAATCAGGCCGGAGTGTTTGGCGCATGGATTGCCTTGAAATGATGGACAGCTTTGCAAACGGAGCCTACTGAAAGGTATTGAATGACGGAAAATGAAATTAAAATAGCAATAACGAAGGCGAGTGTGAGGCAAGCCACCAGAGGCTGAAAATAGGACTTCATTCCCCAGCATGCTGTTTGATAAACCCATGTGGGCGCGGCATGCAATATTGGGACATTTAAAAGGTCAAAATGATTAGCCTCTCATTTCCTGCACTTCAGCCCTATGAAGAAGAGGCTTGAAGCCTCGAAACGCGTCAGGGCGTCTTTGAACTTTCCTGCTTGCAAATCTTTCTGTGGCAAATAAAGGGTGTTACCTAAATCAATGCGGAGTGGCGTCCTCTGTGCACAGGGCAATCGGTAGAAAATACAAATGACACGGCAGCCCGGCCGTGGGAGTTGATGCACCGCCCGTGTGAAGTATGACGGGTCCACACGAAGGAATCAGGCCGGAGTGTTTGGCGCATGGATTGCCTTGAAATGATGGACAGCTTTGCAAACGGAGCCTACTGAAAGGTATTGAATGACGGAAAATGAAATTAAAATAGCAATAACGAAGGCGAGTGTGAGGCAAGCCACCAGAGGCTGAAAATAGGACTTCATTCCCCAGCATGCTGTTTGATAAACCCATGTGGGCGCGGCATGCAATATTGGGACATTTAAAAGGTCAAAATGATTAGCCTCTCATTTCCTGCACTTCAGCCCTATGAAGAAGAGGCTTGAAGCCTCGAAACGCGTCAGGGCGTCTTTGAACTTTCCTGCTTGCAAATCTTTCTGTGGCAAATAAAGGGTGTTACCTAAATCAATGCGGAGTGGCGTCCTCTGTGCACAGGGCAATCGGTAGAAAATACAAATGACACGGCAGCCCGGCCGTGGGAGTTGATGCACCGCCCGTGTGAAGTATGACGGGTCCACACGAAGGAATCAGGCCGGAGTGTTTGGCGCATGGATTGCTTTGAAATGATGGACAGCTTTGCAAACGGAGCCTACTGAAAGGTATTGAATGACGGAAAATGAAATTAAAATAGCAATAACGAAGGCGAGTGTGAGGCAAGCCACCAGAGGCTGAAAATAGGACTTCATTCCCCAGCATGCTGTTTGATAAACCCATGTGGGCGCGGCATGCAATATTGGGACATTTAAAAGGTCAAAATGATTAGCCTCTCATTTCCTGCACTTCAGCCCTATGAAGAAGAGGCTTGAAGCCTCGAAACGCGTCAGGGCGTCTTTGAACTTTCCTGCTTGCAAATCTTTCTGTGGCAAATAAAGGGTGTTACCTAAATCAATGCGGAGTGGCGTCCTCTGTGCACAGGGCAATCGGTAGAAAATACAAATGACACGGCAGCCCGGCCGTGGGAGTTGATGCACCGCCCGTGTGAAGTATGACGGGTCCACACGAAGGAATCAGGCCGGAGTGTTTGGCGCATGGATTGCCTTGAAATGATGGACAGCTTTGCAAACGGAGCCTACTGAAAGGTATTGAATGACGGAAAATGAAATTAAAATAGCAATAACGAAGGCGAGTGTGAGGCAAGCCACCAGAGGCTGAAAATAGGACTTCATTCCCCAGCATGCTGTTTGATAAACCCATGTGGGCGCGGCATGCAATATTGGGACATTTAAAAGGTCAAAATGATTAGCCTCTCATTTCCTGCACTTCAGCCCTATGAAGAAGATGCTTGAAGCCTCGAAACGCGTCAGGGCGTCTTTGAACTTTCCTGCTTGCAAATCTTTCTGTGGCAAATAAAGGGTGTTACCTAAATCAATGCGGAGTGGCGTCCTCTGTGCACAGGGCAATCGGTAGAAAATATATATATATATATATATATATATATATATATATATATATATATATATATATATATATACATACATATATATATATGGCAAAGACATTCCCTCGTAAGAAGAAATCAGAGGTCAGAGGGGTGTCCAGGGTCAACCAAACAGCTTTATTCCGTCAGGTTACAGTGGCGGCGAATGCATTTCGGCAGTAGTGCCTTCCTCAGCGCCCTGCGCTGTAACGAGTCCATCACCAAAGTCTTGTTTCCTGCTCGTAAGTACCTGTCAACACTGGTGCCCCTCCCCTTAAAACGATAGGCACACCTTTGGTAGTTCAGGAAGTGGCAGGGAACTACCAATCCCAGAGTGCACTGTGCCGGCGCTGCTGGGTCGGTTGCATGGGAGAGTGGGACAGATGGTAGGTCCGTGTTGACAAGCAGAAAAGAGGTGCGGGATTGCTCAGACCCCATCAGAAGTCCGCGTTTGTGACCTTGGGTCCCCTCATGCCGCTCGGCCAGTCTTTCCAGGTTCGCTGTTAGGTGGGGGCTGCCCTGTGGAGGCATCATTACCCTGCGAGGTCAAATACCTCAATCCATCCTTGCAAGTTTGAAAATGGCTGGCGTTCACCGGAGTTATCGTTCCCACGATCAAAGAACACTGCAAGCAGCCAAGCGCCGAGTATGCTCCGGGATACTTGATGAGCGTGTATATATATATATATTCACAGAAAAAACCATAGGTTTTAGGCCATATATAGTTAGGGATTTGCATTTACAAAACCTTATTTTACTCGCATAAAACCATTGAAATTCGCATATATAGCTAGATGCGCTAACTATATATCGCGCACCAGCAATCCACTGCTGATGATGTCACATATTACATTATTCATGACATGGTCAGTGACATCACTGATGACATCACTGATGACATCATCCAGTGACTGTATGTTTCTGTAAAGTTAAAATATGTCTTACATATTGAAGAATTAGTGGATGTATAAGTGTCTGGATGAAGGATTTAGTAGGGGCATGACTGACTGTATGAGAGAGTTATTAAATGTGTCTCACTGAGTGCATGGGTTAGTGACTAAACTATCTTAATTTGTGCATCATTATATCTGTTGTTCTATGAACTGCTGCATGTGTTGATCAGTAGCTATATGAGTAACTGTATGGGTTATTGATTGGTTGCCCAAGTATTTGTATGGAAGAGTGAGTGTGTGTGTGGGGGTGGCTGGGAGGTGTGTGACTCTGTGCATACATGTGTGAACAGTTTATTTACTAGATCTATGGGTTCAAAACTGCATGTGGAAACAGCTGTATGGGTGGTTGACTGTGTACGAGTGTATTGGTGAGTGAATGGATATCTCAGTGCTACATGTCAAAGTAAGTACATATGTAAAACACAGTACATGTGAAAGTTCACATATATAAATTACTGTGTATAAGAGCCAGTGAATGTGTGAGTGGCTGTATGGATCATTGTGAACTTGTATCAGGGATTGTATAAAAGAGTAAATATGTGTTAGTATATGTTTGAATAAGTAAGGTGTGTATAACTGTATAGTTGAGGATATGGAGGTGTGATTGATTCAGTGCATGACTGACTAGGTGTGTGAGTAACTCCATGGATGAGTGACAGTCTGTGAGTGTCTGTTTAATCTGAGTGTATCTAAGGTTATATTAGAGTCTGAAGAGGTTGATCGTATTATCACATGATTGATGTCATCAATGATGTTGTCAGTGATGTCATTTGAGTTGTCATCAGTGATGTCATTTGAGTTGTCATCAGTGATGTCATCAGTGATGTCACTGACCATGTCATGAATGATGTAATATGTGACATCATCAACAGTGGATTGCGGGTGCGCGATATATAGTTAGCGCATCTAACTATATATGCGAATTTCAATGGTTATATGCGAGTAAAATAAGGTTTTGTAAATGCAAATCCCTAACTATATATTGCCTAAAACCTATGGTTTTTTCTGTGAATTTCAATGGTTTGTAATACCAAATATCAAATGCTGTCAAATGTCAAGTACATGATAGGTAAAAACATTTTCGTGTTTATGCACGCTGATGTACTTTGAACGCTGCCCCCCCCCCCTCTTTTCTCTTAGCAGTACTCTCTCTTTGCAGATAGTGAAGGGTAGTTAACGCAGGCCTTTGCCCCCGTTGTAATCCGTCATGCCTGCTTCTCTCTCTATTTGATTGATTGCTATCCAAGCATTTACTGTTTTAGAATTGGTTCTCTTTGGTTCATTCTGTATTTACAAACAAGCACAGAGTCGCAATACTCTGTTTAGTCTTTGCAGATAGTGAAAAATAGTTTAAAAAAACAAAAGGAATCGAGCAAAATCAGTAGGCCACTAATGGGATCTGTTTTTGACCTCGCTAAAATAGAAACATTAAGAACAACCCCTCATGAGAAATACAAAACTAGTAAGATGAACTTAGCTCCACACCATGATGGCTGCAAGACAGCTCGACTCCGCCGCCCACCCCACCTCACCCAAAATAACGACAAACCCTATGCAAGTATTATAAATATATACAACACACCAGCAAAGTAACAGGGTAAAACGTTTTATTAAATAACTATATATATGACAGCCTGCTGCAACATCGATCCAAATGCCTTTTGGTGACTCTTCCATTGTGAACATTGTCCCACAATCCGTTTGACCTGAAACGATTACACAAATAAAACATTTGTGAGTTTTAAATTTCCGGAGAAGTATAATTCACCAATAGTTTTCTCTGTAGATCTTTTTCCATTAACAATCCCAGTTCCATCACCCGCCCAGGATATCACTACTGTTAGTTGTCATTGTTGCTTCTGTTTTAATAAAAAATGTTTTAAGGTGTTTACTGTTTTTGTTGCGATGTATATATTTATAAGTTATTAAAGTGTTATAATCCTACTATTTTTTTTATCGATTATTGCTGTTTGAGATATTCCCTGTCTACAAACAGAGAAGAATAGAAATATTCTGTCTCCCTTTGCAGATAGTGAAGGATAGGTAATGCGGACTTTTGTCCCCCGTTGTAATCCGTCATGCCTGATTGATTGATTGGCTGGAAATTTATTGTTCAAGGAATAGTTCTTTCGAGGTACTCTCTGTTTGCAAATAACGTGGAATAGAAATATTCTGTCTAGTCTTTGCAAGTAGTGAAGGGTGGGTAATGCGGACCTTTGTCCCCCGTTGTAATCTGTCATGCCCATCTACTCCCCACTGATTGAGAAACTACTTCCACCCGGACCATTTATTAGAGGTACATCATCTGACTCAACCGGAGAGAACCCCTAATAAAGAAGACATATGTAAAATACGAAGTAATCCCTGTATCCTGTTAAACAGAAACTTTAGCATGAAACACACTTGAAAAGGAAAGGAAAGAAATCGAACAAAATCAGTAGGCCTCTGATGAGTTTTTGACTTCGCTAGAAATAAGAAACATGAAAATGGTGAAGGAAGCCAAGCTTGACGTTACGGCAGCCACAAGGTAGCTAGGCTCCGCCACCCCCCCACTGCTCCAAGCATGTCTGTCCCACCGCCCGCCACGCCCAATAACGGTAACATGAAATAAATACAAATCAGCAGATACCTACCCCCATTCCGGAAACTCCCGAAGTGCAACAGGTTCACGGCTACGCCCATCCGGAAGACGAGGCCTTCGGCACGTGTAGGGCGAGTCCTGCTGGCAGCCGTCGGCCGGGGAGGTCGTCGCCTAAGGTGGGCCAGGAGAGGAGCCGAGGCCGACGGGATCCCTCTTCTTTTTTCAATAATGGCTGCGACAACACTGGGGGGGATGTCTTGCACATGCCACCGACCCCCCCCTCGTATCTCCTGGTCTGGCCCCGGCTTGATATGAGCTCCCCGTTCGGGCCTGAAGCGGCGCCCTGCAGGCCACGGGGGGGATGTCTTGCCTCTGCCTCCGACCCCCCCCCTCTTATGGCCTGGTCCGGACATCACGGATATCAACGACAGGTGTCGGCGTGGGGTGCGCTGGGAGGGAGAGGCGGCGCGAACGAGCCTCTCCCACCCCCCCAGGTGGGGGCCCCTCAGCTGCACCCCCAACGCTCCACTCACCCAACAAAAGGGTTCGTCCACTCTTGCGATACAGCGACGCTCCACTCGCCCAACAAAAGGGTTCGTCCACTCTTGCGATGCAGCGACGCTGCACTCACCCAACAAAAGGGTTCCTCCACTCTTGCGATGCAGCGACGCTGCACTCACCCGACAAAAGGGTTCCTCCACTCTTGGGGTGCAACGGCGCTTCTGAGTTCAACTAGAAAATGAGTCCTGCATCCAGAAACGTTCTCCTCAACTTTGAAGATTCTATAAGAGCCACGGGGGCCCCCGACCCCCGATGGGGAATGACTGCCATGATCACCCGCGGAACGACCACGACGTAGCCGCGGGACGTCGGCGCGCTCATGCCGGCGCCGGCCTCAGTCTTGAAATCACCAAGATCCTGCAAGACTACCAACTTGATCAGTTCCGGTGGGACACCAGTATGACCCGGTAGGAGAGATTTTTGCCTCCCACCCCTCTTTGACTGATGGTTCATGTCGCCAGTCCCCTCTACTACCCTTCAACGAAAACTTTTGGACTGCCAAAAGAGGTCCCGGTCCAACCACGACTTGATGGAGACATTTTGACTATACTTGGACCTTCCAGACCTCACCCAAAATGGCGCCGGTACAAATGAAACTATTGTGCCCCGATTGCTCAGCCTTGATATCATGAGATATGTATGCAGTTTTTAGCACATGAATTAATATGGGATAAGACTGATTATATGTTCGGACAATGAATTGATCCGGAATGGGCATTGATTATACGTTCGAACAATGAATTGACATGGGACTTGTACTGATTACACATTCGGACAATGAATTGATATTAAGTTCTAATGCATCATTGATTACTGTATTTATTGAAGGTTAGAATTGTCGACACTTTTGGTACTTGCTCACAATGAATTATCGATATGATTTTGTTGCACTTGTCGCACTTTTTACTGATTATATGTTCGGACAATGAATTGATCCGGGATGGGTATTGAAGTTCGAACAATGAATTGACATGGGACAGGTACTGATTACACGTTCGGAAAATGAATTGATATTAAGTTCTAATGCATCATTGATTACTGTATTTATTGAAGTAATACTGATCTCTCCGCATGAAATTAATTTTCCACATGCTACACAAGTCAATCTCATCTGCCCAAAGTTCTTTTGCAGATTTGGGACCGTTTCCCTTGCCTCTGACTCACTTATTGCTAAGTCATTGGTGGATGTTTTTGCCGGTCGGGGGTTATCCCCCAAATCTCGAAATTGTGCTTTAGAATAATTAAGAGGGTGCCACCTCTCCATGTGCCGATGCATGGTATGATTACCATAGCGCTATTTTTTTTCGGTCCCTCGCGAGAGGTTTTTTTTTTGCAGATGAGGCAGGTAACGAACCTGGCTTTAACTTTCTTTTCATGAGAAGGAAAAGAAAAAAATTGCCAGATAAAATTCACTTTCACATGGGACGTTCTTGGCATTTCCTTTAGTTTTTTGAATGTACATGTTCATAAAACGATTACACAAATGAAACATTTGTGAGTTTTAAATTTCCGGAGAAGTATAATTTACCAATAGTTTTCTCTGTAGATGTTTTTCCATTAACAAACCCAGTTCCATCACCCACCCAGGATATCACTACTGTTCCCCAAGTCATAAACCATTGTTGCTTCTGTTTTAATAAAAAATGTTTTAAGGTGTTTACTGTTTTTGTTGCGATGTATATATTTATAAGTTATTAAAGTGTTATTTTCCTTCTACTTTGTTGGAGTGCTATATATTTTTAATGTGACACATAATTGTGAAGACTTTGATGTACAAAAAGGCATCCCTGGAATCTTCCGCTTCAGGCTCGGACCCACACACCCTCACAGTGAGAATCCCCTCCCCAAGCACAATACAGGATGGTTATCAGATAGTAGGAACGCGTGTGGTGTGACGAATCTCATCGGGTGGGGTCCTTGATCTACTTTAACTCCTTTGAACAGGGGTGATTCTCTACAGCTGGAGCCATAAACTACATCGGCAGGGCTAAGTGATAGACTGAGACCGGCCTGCACAATCAGACACAGAGGAAGAGGAGTGTCAGAGGGTGCGGTAGTGAATAGGGTGAAAGGAAGGTGTCGGGCGGGCACGGGGTGTGAGTCTCAGGGAAGAGCAGCGCAGATGGGGGGAGGTTTATGGCCCATGCATGAGAGAGAGAGCGGGGGTGACCAGTGCGTGGGGGAGATGCTTGCGAGGGTGGGGAGCCGTGCTGAGAATCGACGGCGTGCAGAGAGTGGGTCTGGTCAAGGCATCTAAAATGGCTGCCGTGCACGACAAAATTGTGGCATTGGAAAAAAGGCAAGATGGCGCAGACAATGTTTATCAATAAAGATTAATTTATAACAATTATTTTTAACAAAATATTTAATCACAGTGACAAAATGGCGGTCAACACTTCCTGATTTCCATCGAATCAAACGTTAACAGACGTCACGCAGCAAAAAAAAAAAAACGCTCACGCACAGCCGCTGGAAGACATGTATCAACATATATGAGCCTCCTCAGCCACCCTCAGAAAACATAAGGGATCAGGATACGTCTCCCGTACCCCCTTATACCCTGTAATTTAATTAAACCGAAACACAGAACGGCGAATTCACGTTTTGCTACCAGTTTGCGGCCCAGTTCGCGGCCCGGGAAGCGCTTCTACCGTGAAAAATCATTTTTTTTTTATTTTCCCCACGGGACCCTTTAATAACCCCAACATCATGCCTAGGGGGTCAAGAGGGGTCTACCTTGCCCCCTTTCATTAAATTCCCCCTTCGTTTTTCTCCTCCTCTTGTCTCTCGATCCTACCGAGAGACAAGATGGCGGCCGCTCCGGACTGTTTAGAATGTTGACAGACACCGGAGAGCCAATCAGCTTCGCTTCGCAAAGCTCCGTGACGCGAAAAGTACGCAAACTGGTGCGCTATCCAGGACGCTGTCACAGATATATACATTTTTTAAAACGTTAATTTCTCAAAATCCACTGGAGCACATATATTGAGACCCAGCAAAGGCACATCGGGCTAACAGTCCCTACAATTTTGCCAAGTTTCGTGCAAATCCATTCAGCCGTTCGAGCTAAAAGTGAGGCCAAACGCCCTATAGAAATTAACATGGGAAAAACGCGTTTTGGGACCCCCCTTATTTCAGCCGATTCCGTCCACAAACGCCAAAGTTATTAGACATAGAATTTTCAAAAGTCCCATAGTAAAAAAATCCTAACTATATATACCTACTGGCTATCGCCAGTAGGTAATATATATATATATATATATATATATATATATATATATATATATATATATATATATATATATATATATATATATATATATATTCACTGAAAAAACCATAGGTTTCACACCAGTTATAGTTAGCTGGAAATTTTACTGATATAAAACCATTGAAATTCCCACGTTATAGTTAGTCGGACTCACTATAACTTGCGCGTGCAATGCACTGCTGATGACATCACATATTACATCACTCATGACATGGTCAGTGACATCACTCATGACATCACTGATGACACCATCCAGTGAATATGTGTCTTTCTGAAAAATAAATATTAGTGAGTTATGTTTAAATATTTAAATACATTTATTAGTGTTTCACTTTGTGTATAAGTGGCTACATGTGTTGGTAAGTAGCTACATGCGTATGTATATGGGTTATTTGATATTTTTATTAGTATCAGTATGAGTGTCTATATAGTTTGGTGGAGGTATTACTTAGCACATAGATGCATGAGTGACTGACTCTTTGTTTGTATGTGTTTTGAAGACAGCATATGTACAGGACTGTATGGGTGGATGAGTGTCTATATGTGTTTGTTAGTGAGTGAATGACTGTCTCACTAGTGTCTTTATCAGTAACTACATATGTTTTAATCTAGTATATATGAATATTGATGTATATAAGTGAGTATATGTGAGAGTAAGAGATTGTAAGATTTCCTGTTTAAATAAGTATGTGTTTCTATAAGTGATTGTTTAAGAGAATAAATATGTGTAATTTTCAATAGAAGTAAGGTGGAAGTGTGTGTATAACTCTATATTCAAATAAATCGTTGTTCAATAGTTTATTTGCACGTGTGAATATGTGTGTGAGTAACTTTTGGATGAATGTCGGTGTGTAACAGGATGTATAGGTGTATCACTTCATATGATGAGTGAGTATATGTATGAGTGACTATATAGAACTGTTGGTGAATGAGTGAATGTGTATATAGATAGTGGAATTACTGAATTGCTTGTTGTAACTGATATAGGTATCTCCTTTTTTTATTTAAATTTCAGTTTCTATTTTTGAATATGTGTCTCAAGGGTTACATTATAGTGAAAGGAGGTCTGTCAATATGTCACAAGGATGGTGTCATGAGTGATGTCACTGACCATGTCATGAGTGATGTAATATGTGATGTCATCAGCAGTGCATTGCACGCGCAAGTTATAGTGAGTCCGACTAACTATAACGTGGGAATTTCAATGGTTTTATATCAGTAAAATTTCCAGCTAACTATAACTGGTGTGAAACCTATGGTTTTTTCAGTGAATTTAATAGGTTTTTTAAATGCTAATTCCTAACTATAACTGGTGTGAAACCTATGGTTTTTTCAGTGAATTTCAAAGGTTTTTTTAATGCTAATTCCTAACTATAAGTTTCAGTTTATAAATAAGACTGTTTGCACTCTAGTTGTTCTTTTTAACACTCTGGTACATTCTCTCATTGGGCTACAGTTGGGCTACATCTAGTTGAATTTTGGGCTACATTTTCAATTTTTGATCTCTGGTGGCCATCTTTGGGCTACATTGGGCTACTTTGGGCTACATTTGGGCTACATTTTGGCTCTAACATATATTAAGCCCAATGTAGCACAATACATATTTTTCTAAAGTTAATGTTTTTTACAAACCACTTCAGAATAGGGCTACCTGTCCCTACAATTATCCCAATTTTTTTTTTTTCTAAATTATTTTGGGGAGCGCTCCCGGAGCGCGCCCCGGGGAGCGCCCCGAAAAGCGTATTTTTACAAAGCGCCCCGGGGCGCGCTCCGGGGAGCGCCCCGTGAGCGCCAATATCGCAAACGAAAACATGATCGTGACGTATCGCGTAGCCGCGACCGCGTGATACGCACGGCGTAAGCGCACCCGGAAGTACTCGAGCGAATACGATCGCACAACGTAAACTTCCGACGCGCTTACGCAGCGCGACCCGGGGCGCGCCCCCGGGCGCGCCCCGGGCGCGTAGCGTAAGCGCGTCGGGTCATGTGAGCAGAAAATAACACTTTTCATTGGTTCATAACAGTTTTAGTTTCATAATGATGAAGCCCCTGGTCTTGTGACCTGAAAATAACACTTCTCATTGGTTCAGGACAGTTTTTTTTTCTAAATGATGAAAGACCCCACCTTTTTTCCTTATTCTGACTTTGTCCTTTGACTGAGGAAGACCTGTTTGTTGCTCTGTCTACTTTTTTGCTCTAAATAATGGCTTCATTAGTAGCATCAGCTGGTGCATCTGCCCCACCACCACCACCACAACAACCAAGAGGACCAGCTCCAAATTATATTGGTGGTCAAGAACAGGAGGAGGAAGAGGAAGAGGAAGAGGAGGAGGGGAGAAGAAGATGGCTGCCTGAAGAAAACACACCTTATAAACCCAAACCACACTTCATTTGGCAGTTTTTTTCAATTCCAGAGGGGAAAAAAAAGGTGAATGCGCCCAAAGTCACTTGCCTCATCTGCAATGATGAACTTTCACGGGGCAACCCAAATAAGAAATATTCTTTTGGTAACTATACCATGATTCGGCACATGACAAGAAAGCATCCAAACAACTACTCTCGTGCAGAGTTCCGGGAACTGGCCAGTAACCTCCCCCATTCATCAAGGACCCCCTCCCAAAGAAACCAACCCACTTCCTCGGAACCAGAAACATCCGAGGTGATGCCTTGCATTCAGCCGAGATTTGCTGATTTTAAAATTACTTGCACTGCTTGTGGCAAGCTTATCTCCTATGGGGAACAAAGTGTGAAACTCATCGTCCTTGCAGGTGATAATCACAAGTGCCCCAAAAAGAAGTAATTTTTTGGGTTTTTTGTTTTTTTGCTCCAGTTGAGCCAGTTTCAATTCCCTTTTTTTGTTTCTCCCCCAAAAAAAATACAAAAAAATATATAAAACTGTTTTGAAAAGCCAAAAAAAGTTCAAAAAGTTCAAAAAACACAAAAAAAATATAAAACAACAAAAAGAAGAAAAAAAAAAGTTCTTTTTAGAACTACCTCCAATTTCTAAATCAAAACTTCATTTTTTAAACACTCTGTCACCTTTTTTCATCATAGTGCGCTCCCCGCGGGGCCCTTTTATAGCCCCCACATCAAACCTAGGGGGTCAAAGGGGTCTATCCCTGACGCCTTATGGTCAGTTCCCACTTTGTTTTAGCCACCTCTTATGTCTCGATTTTACCGAGACACAAGATGGCGACCGCTCTGGACTGTTTCGAATGTTTACAGACACCCGAGAGCCAATCAGCTTTCCATGCGCACCTCGCGTGGCGCGCCTGGAGCGCTCTCCGGTGCGCGCACCGGTGCGCTGCTATAGATATATATATTTTTTTGAACCTAAATTACTCAAAATCCACTGGAGCACATATCTTGAGACATAGCAAAGGCACATCGGGCTACCAGTCCCTACAATTTTGCCAAGTTTGGTGTAAATCCATTCAGCCGTTCGGGCTAAAAGTGAAATCGACCGCCCTATGGAAATTAACATGGGGAAAACGCGTTTTGGGACCCCCCTTTTATCTCGGCCCCCGCTTGACGAATCCCCCCCAAACTTTCAAGGAAGGACCGGAGCTCGACGAGGCCATTTTCAGGAAATTTTCAGGCAGATTCGTCAACCGGTGCCAAAGTTATTCCAAATAGAATTTTGAGATTTAACATTGAAAAAAATCCTAACTATAACTACCTACTGGCGACCGCCAGTAGGTAATATATATATATATATATATATATATATATATATATATATATATATATATATATCCTACTCGCCAGTAGGTATATATAGTTAGGATTTTTTTGAATAGGGATTTCTGAAAATTCTATGTTGAATAACTTTGGCGTTGATGGACGGAATTGGTGGAAATTTTCAGGAAAATGGCACATTTTGTTTCTGAGCGTCCCCTGAAAATTCGCATTTATAGTTAGTTGCACTACTAACTTTATATCGCGCACCCGCAATCCACTGCTGATGATGTCACATATTACATCATTCATGACATGGTCAGTGACATCACTGATGACATCACTGTTGACAACTCAAATGACATCACTGACAACATCACTGATGACATCATTCATGTGATAATACGATGAACCTCTTCAAACTCTAATATAACCTTAGATACACTCAGTGTAAACAGACACTCAAAGATTGTCACTCATCCATGGTGTTACTCATACACCTGGTCAGTTATGCAAAGAATCAATCACACCTCCATTTCCTCAACTATACAGTTTAACACACCTTACGTATTCAAACATATTCTAACACATATTTACTCTCTTATACAATCACTGATACACGTTTTCAATGATCCATGCAGCCACTCACACATTCACTGGCTCTTATACATAGTCATTTATATATGTCAACTCTCACATGTACTGTGTTTTACATATGTAGCACTGAGATATCCATTCACTCACCAATACATGCACACAGTCAACCACCCATACAGCTGTTTCCACATGCAGTTTTGAACCCATACATCTAGTGAATCAACTGTTCACACATCTATGCACAGAGTCACACACCTCCCAGCCACCCACACACACACACTCACTCTCCCATACAAATACTTGGGCAACCAATCAATAACCCATATAGTTACTCATATAGCTACTGGTCAACACATGCAGCAGTATACAGAACCTATGTTTTTTTCAGTGAATATATATATATATATATATATATATATATATATATATATATATATATATATATTTTACCTACTGGCGGTCGCCAGTAGGTATATATAGCTAGGATTTTTTCTCTATGGGACTTTTGAAAATTCTATGTCTAATAACTTTGGTGTTTGTGGACAGAATCGGCTGAAATTTTCAGGAAAATGGCACATTTTGTTTCTGAGCAGCCCCTGAAAATTTGGGGGGGTTTCGTTAAGGGGGGGCCGAGAAAAAAGGGGGGGTCCCAAAACGCGTTTTTAAGATTGAGTTTTCCATAGGGCGTTTGGCCTCACTTTTAGCTCGAACGGCTGAATGGATTTGCACGAAACTTGGCAAAATTGTAGGGACTATTAGCCAGATGTGCCTTTGCTGGGTCTCAATATATGTGCTCCAGTGGATTTTGAGAAATTAACGTTTTAAAAAACAGATATATCTGTGACAGCGTCCCGGGTAGCGCTCCGGTTCGCGAACTTTTTTCGCGTAACGGAGCTTTGCGAAGCGAAGCTGATTGGCTCTCCGGTGTCTGTCAACATTCTAAACAGTCCAGTGCGGCCGCCATCTTGCCTCTCAGTAGGATCGAGAGACAAGAAGAGGAGAAAAACGAAGGGGGAATTTAATGAAAGGGGGCAAGGTAGACCCTTCTTGACCCCCTAGGAATGATGTTGGGGTTATTAAAGGGTCCCGTGGGGCAAATAAAAAAAATTTGATTTTTTGCGGTAGAAGCGCTTTCCGGTTCGCGATCGGGGTAGCGATTCGGGACGCGAAACGGGAATTCGCCATTTTGTGTTTCGTTTTAATTAAATTACAAGATGGAGGAAAAACAATGTGAGAAATGGGTATAAGGGGGTACGGGAGACATATCCTGACCCCCTATGTTTTCTGAGGGTGGCTGAGGATGCTCATATATGTTGATACTTGTCTTCCAGCGGCTGCGCGTGAGCGTTTTTTTTTTTTTTTTTGCTGCGTGACGTCTGTTAACGTTCGATTTGAAGGAAATCAGGAAGTGTTGACCGCCATTTTGACACTGCGAGTAAATATATTGTTAAAAATAATTGTTATAAATTAATCCGTATTGATAAACATTGTTTGCGCCATCTCGCTTTTTTTCCAATGCCACACTTTTGTTGTGCACGGCAGCCATTTTAGATGCCTTGACCAGACCCACTGTCTGCATGACGCCGATCGTGACGTCTGTTGACGTTCGATTCGAAGGAAATCAGGAAGTGTTGACCGCCATTTTGACACCGCGAGTAAATATATTTTTAAAAATAATTGTTATAAATTAATCCGTATTGATAAACATTGTCTGCGTCATCTTGCTTTTTTTCCAATGCCACACTTTTGTCGTGCACCGCAGCCATTTTAGATGCCTTGACCAGACCCACTCTCTGCACGCCGCCGATCCTCAGCATGGCTCCCCACCCTCGCAAGCATCTCCCCCACGCATTGGTCACCCCACTCTCTCTCTTATGCATGGGCCATAAACCTCCCCCATCTGCTCTGCTCTTCCCTGAGAATCACACCCTGTGCCCGCCCGACACCTCCCTTTCACCCTATTCACTACCGCACCCTCTGACACTCCTCTTCCTTTGTGTCTGATTGTCCAGGCCGGTCTCAGGCTATCACCTAGCCCTGCGGATGTAGTTTATGGCCTCAACTGTAAAGAATCACCCCTCTTCAAAGGAGTTACAGTAGATCAAGGCCCCCACCCCATGAGATCCGTCACACCACACGCGTTCCTACTATCTGATAACGATCCTGTATTGTGATTGGGGAGGGGATTCTCACTGTGAGGGTGTGTGGGACCGAGCCTGAAAAGGAAGATTCCAGGGATGCCTTTTTGTACATCAAAGTCTTCACAATTATGTGTCACATTAAAAATATATAGCACTCCAACAAAGTAGTAGGATTCTAACACTTTAATAACTTATAAATATATACAAAGCACCAAAAACAGTAAACACGTTAAAAAAAAAAAATTTAAACACAGCAACAATGGTCAGTAGCGGTCTGTTGTGCAAATAGTCCAAAGGCAGCACAACGCGCCGAGATCTGGACGGCACCCCCTTGCCATTCAGCGGTTTTCCGCCCGCTTTTCCTGCACTGTGTCTTGTCAGTAGCGGTCTGTTGTGCGAATAGTCCGAAGGCAGCACAACGCGCCGAGATCTGGACGGCACCCAGGTGATGTCCTTTACTTGCCGCACTGGTTTTGGCATCCTACAATGCTGCACCGAAAAACGGCGTGGGGCACCCCGGGGGGGGGGAGGCGGCGTGAATGGGCCTCCCCAGGTGGAGGCTTGTCTGCTGTAGTGGGGCGCCCTTTTACCGTTTCAGTCACCAATCAGCAGTTTTCCGCCCGCTTTTGCTGCACTGTGCCTCATCCGCCATTTAGCTGTTTACCGCCCGCTCTTGCGGCTACAGCGTCTCGCTCACCATGTAGTTGAATTGCGCCCACTCTTGCGGTGCAGCGATAGGCGGCTGCCACAGGACTCTTAAAATGGCGGCCGGCTCTTCGGATTTGGGCCTGGTCCACTAAAATGGCCCTGGGACACCTTGGAACTCGGACGCTTGTCTGCTAGGGCTTGGGCCCCATTCTCGAAAGCGTCCCCTCAGCCTTGAAGATTCTACAAAAGTCTTGGGGGCCCCCGACTCCCGCAGGCTTCCGGTGGGGAGCGGCTGCCATGATTGCTTGCGGAATGGCCACGACGGAGCTACGAGATGGTGGTGCTCTCATGCTGACGCCAGCTTCAGTCTGAAACATCCAGAAACACTGTAGACTATCAATTCGATGACTTCCGGTGGAGCCTCAACGTGACCCGGTAGGGAATATATTGCCCTCCCCTTTTTTGAGTGATGGTTCTTGTTGCCTGTCCCCTCTGTTGTCATCTAACTGAACCTTTTTGGATTGCCGAGTGAGAAAAAAAAAGGTGGGGCTTTCATCGTTTGGGAAAAAAAAATGTTTCAATCCAATGAAAAGTGTTATTTTTAGGTCATATGATCAAGCATTTCATCATTAGGAAACCAAAAGTAAAATGAACCAATGAAAAGTTTTATAAACAAGTCACATGACCTGCTATGTGGCTTTGGGCTATAAAAAGCCTACAAAATCCGTTGGCCTGTGAGGCGGCGTCAGTAGCGGACCAATGTGCGAATAGGCCGAAGGCAGCACAACGCGTCGAGATCCGGATGGCACCGAGGTGGTGTCCAGCAAGTTGCTGCACTGGTGTGGCTATCCTACAATGCTGCGCCGAAATACGGCGTGGGGTGCCCGGGGGGTGGGGGGCGGCGCAAACGGCCCTCTCCCGCCTCCCCAGGTGGAGGCACCTCATGTGCAGTGCGGCGCCCTTTGCCGTTTCACTCACCGTTCAGCAGAGTTGCGGCCGCACTTGCGGTACAGTGACTCACCGCCATCCAGCTGTTTTCCTCCCACTCTTGCGGTACAGCGACTCGAACGCGCAGAGATCCGGATGGCACGAGGTGGTGTCCAGCAAGTTGCCGCACTGGTGTGGCTATCCTACAATGCTGCGCCGAAAGACGGCGTGGGGTGCCCGGGGGGGGGGGAGGTGGCGCAAACGGCCCTCTCCCGCCTCCCCAAGTGGAGGCACTTCATCTGCAGTGGGGCGCCCCTTAGCGTTTCACTCACTTTCCAGCTGCATTGCGCCCGCTCTTGCGGCACAGTGCCTCACCCCCCATCCAGCTGAGTTGCGTTTACTTTTGCGGTGCAGCAAAAGGCGGCTGCAACAAGACTTTCAAAATGGCGGCCGGCTCTTTGGATTTGGGCCTGGTCCACTAAAATGGCCCTGGGACACCTTGGAACTCGGACGCTTGCCTGCTAGGGCATGGGCCCCATTCACGAAAGCGTCCCCTCTTTTGACTGATTGTTCTTGTTGCCTATCTCTTCTGTTGTCATTTAACGGAACCTTTTTGGACTGCCGAAAGGGGTTCTGGTCCGACCGCTGGTTGGTGGAGACATTTTGACTATATCCTGGACCTGCCCGGCCTCGCCCAAAATGGCGCCGGTATAAATGGGACTCGTAACTCCTTGTTGTGTACTGGTTGCCCAACCTTGATATCACGAGATACATATGCAGTTTTGAAGCACATGGCGGGCGGGGACGAGTACTGCTTGAACATTTGGACATCCCTATTGATATTAAGTTCAGATGTGTTATTGATTACTGTACTATTGAAAGTTCGAATTAACGTCACCCATGGTACTTGCCCGCAAATGTATATCTAGATAATTTTATTGTAACTGGCCCTGTTGTACTTTAATTATAAAATGTACGTCCATCGATTCCCCAACTGTTAGACACCTTACTTCTTGCAACCTAATGGCCCACCCGTTACGTTCTTCTACAGTGTAAATGTCCCCTCATCATATACGATTCCAGTTTGCTCCGTGGCCGGCCCACGTGGTTATAGGCCCGTATTTGTATACTGACATTTTCACAATAAAGGTTTTTAAAACAAAACATGGTAGTAGTACCTTTTTTGGTAAAGTTTTGAATAATAGCCACTGTTTTCGAATCAGTAAAAGGCAAGTGAAATAAAGCAGCCCGATTACATGACGGTTAAAAGGTATAATACGCAGGAACGCAGTAAAGATAAATGGTCAAGGGCTGTTGTGTTTTCCACTCCTGCAACATAAAGTGATCGATAAGAATCTGATATTCATGCCTATCAGCGACTAAGACAGCAGGCCGAGCCTCTTTTGCTCAACGGCTCCCTCATGGGACGAAGAAACGCCCTTTTTCTCGAAATAGGAATATTTTACTTGCAGGACAGTTGTAAAATACATTAGCCTGGAACATTGTTAGTGATAAACTGTAAATGCATCTGGGTCCTTTGCTTTACAAGTCAGAGCGAGAAAAAAAAAGGTGGGGCTTTCATCATTTGGGAAAAAAAAATGTTCGAAAGCAATGAAAAGCGTTATTTTTAGGTCACATGACCAAGCCTTTCATCATTAGAATAACAAAAGTAAAATGAACCAATGAAAAGTTTTATTAACAAGTCACATGACCTGTTATGATTACGTTACGCGCTGACCGCCGCGCTCTGGATCGTTTCCGGGAAGCTGCGCCTTGCGCACCGGAGCACTTCCGGGTGCGCTAACGCGGCGCGTCATATGACGCATTACGCGACAACGCAGGTCCAGAATATAGTCAAAATGTCTCCACCAACCAGCGGTCGGAATACAACCCCTTTCAGCAGTCCAAAAAGTTCTGTTAAATGACAAGAGAAGGGACAGGCAACAAGAACAATCAGTCAAAGAGGGGAGGGCAAGTTCTTCTCTACCGGGTCACGTTGGGGCTCCACCGGAACTGATCGAATTGGTAGTCTACAGTGTTTCTGGATGTTTCAGATTGAAGCTGGCGTCAGCATGAGAGCACCCCGTGGCTACGTCGTGGCCATTCCGCGAGCAATCATGGCAGCCGCTCGCCACCGGAAGTCTGCGGGAGTCGGGGGCCCCGGTGACTTTTGTAAAATCTTCAAGGCTGAGGGGACGCTTTTGGGAATGGGGTCCATGCCCTAGCAGTCAAGCGTCCGAGTTCCAAGGTGTCCCAGGGCCATTTTAGTGGACTAGGCCTAAATCCGAAGAGGCGGCCACCATTTTAAGAGTCCTGTTGCAGCCGCCTATCGCTGCACCGCAAGAGTGGGCGCAATTCAAGTGGATGGTGGGCGAGACGCTGTAGCCGCAAGAGCGGGCGCAACTCAGCTGGTTGCGTGAAGCGCTGGGGTGTACCTGAGAAACGTCCACCTGGGGAGGTGGGGGAGGCTCGTTCGCGCCGCCTCTCCCTTCTAGTGCATCCCACGCCGTCTCCTGGCACAGGAATATGTGATGGTCGGACTAGGGCACCGCAGGACGTGTCTTCAGGTCAAACGAATTGTGGGACAATGTTCAGAATGGAAAAAGTTCCGCTTGACCCCAGGAGCCGGCCGCCTATGTCGGGGGCGATCTCAGGCCAAACCAGGGCAGCAAGACTTGGGGAGGGGGTCGGCGCCATCACACCGCTCCTCGGGGGCCTCCGTCAAGCAGTTCAGGGAGGCACCGCATCACATTGATTTCCAATGCAGTCAGGTCCACAAACAGCCCCCACTTACTTTGAGAATAGTGAAGCTGCAGCAGGTGCAAATAAACTTCAGACAGTGTTACAAGCGCTGCTCGGAACCCTCAACTATGGCACCCAACATCCAGGACTTATGCCATTTGTGCAAGGCAGTGACATCGAAGTAACTCAGGGACCAAGGAACATACCATATCCAGAGTCCTTCCCACAGCGTCTGCCTTCCTTGTTACCTAGTTATGGTTCTTTCACTCCCACTCCAGGCTTTTAGTCTGTGGATGGAAAACCATTAACCTACACTCACGTATGAAAATGTTACTATTGATGCTTGACTGAGGCCAAGGAGATCAGAGTGCATGAGTCTCATGCTTGATCGATTGAGCTAGCCGGATCAGGCAACAAAAAGGTGGTGGTGGGGGTGGCGGCATCAGCAAGGCATCCTCACACACAACTTGTCGGACATCAGCTCTGGATGTACTGGGGATGAGTCTTGGCGCATGGTGTCGTCCCCGGGCAATTTGCACAACGGTTCTCCACCCCTAGGCCGCCAGCTATGCTACCTCAACAGGAATAGTGATGGATGTTGCAGCAGGCTGCCATTTAAATAGTTATTTAATAAAACGTTTTACCCTGTTACTTTGCTGGTGTGTTGTATATATTTATAATATTTGCATAGGGTTTGTCATTATTTTGGGCGGGGTGGGTGGCGGAGCCGAGCTGTCTTGCAGCCATCATGGTGTTGAGCTCAGTTCATGTCACTAGTTTCGTATTTCTCATGAGGGGTTGTTCCTAATGTTTCTATTTTAGCGAGGTCAAAAAGAGATCCCATTAGTGGCCTACTGATTTTGCTTGATTCCTTTTGTTTTTTTGAACGATTTTTCACTATCTGCAAAGACTAAACAGAGTATTGCGACTCTGTGCTTGTTTGTAAATAGAGAATGAACAAAGAGAACCAATTCTAAAACAGTAAATACTTGGATAATAATCAATGAAATGGAGAGAGAAGCAGGCACGACGGATTACAACGGGGGCAAAGGCCTGCGTTACCTACCCTTCACTATCTGCAAAGAGAGAATACTCCTTAAAGAAAAGAGATGGGGGGGGCAGCGTTCAAAGCACATCAGCGTGCATAAACACAAAAATGTTTTTATCTATCATGTACTTGACATTTTAAAGCTTTTCATATTTGCTATTAAAAAACCATTGAAATTCACTGAAAAAAACATAGGTTATAGACCATATATAGTTAGGAATTAGCATTTAAAAAACCTTGAAAATTCACTGAAAAAACCATTGGTTATAGACCATATATGGTTAGGGATTAGCATTTACAAAACCTTAATTTACTCGCACAAAACCATTGAAATTCGCATATATAGTTAGTTGCACTAACTATATATCGCGCACCCGCAATCCACTGCTGATGATTTCACATATTACATCATTCATGACATGGTCAGTGACATCACTGATGACATCACTGATGACATCACTGATGACATCTCAAATGACATCACTGATGACATCTCAAATGACATCACTGATGACATCACTGATGACATCTCAAATGACATCACTGATGACATCACTGAAGACATCTCATTTGACATTACTGATCACATCACTGATAATATCATTCATGTGATAATACGATGAACCTCTTCAGACTCTAATATAACCTTAGATACAATCAGTGTAAACAGACACTCACAGATTGTCACTCATCCATGGAGTTACTCATACATCTAGTCAGTCATGTAAATTAAGGTTTTGTAAATGCAAATCCCTAACTATATTTGGTCTATAACCAATGGTTTTTTCAGTGAATATATATATATATATATATATATATATATATATATATATATATATATATATATATATATATATATATATATATATATATATATATATATATATATATATATATATATATATATATATATATATATATATGCATATATATACTAGCAGCCCGTCCCGACGTTGTCCGGGAGCAAAAGGCTGCTTCAGGGCCCTCGCCCGCCCCGTAAAAGAGTTGTCTGTGCAAGTCCTGGCCCTGTTCAACTGATTTGGCCCACTTGTGTTCTTTTTTTAATTCGTATGTATTGTTTTCCGCGTTTTATGTTGTCCGCAAGATGTGAGGAAAGTGTTTTGTCACCTGTTTAATGTTTTTTTTTCTTTCGAAGGCTCTTTCCGTGTGTTTGTTTTTGTATCCCTTCAAAGAAGTTTCCCTTTGGTTTTGTCAATTGTGTGGTGAAGTCCTGGCAGTGCTCGAGTGATTTTGGGCAGTTGTGTTATTTTCGTTATTCGTATGTCTTATTGTAAGCGTTTTATCTTGTCCGCAAGATGTGAGGAAAGTCTCGTGAATGCGCAGTTGATTGCGTTTCTCCGTTAAGAAATGTCGGCTTTTTTTGTTTGTGTTTACCCCCCTGTGACGTTGTTGGTCAATGGCCAATGGTTAAAGACTTTTTTTTTTGGTAAGCCGAAGTCGTGTGTGTGCTTTCTTTAGTGCGTTGTGATTGGTGTAGTATGCGATTCATCCTGCCCCCTGTGTGGCGTCATTTGACACTCCTCGTCGATGGAAGGCCCGCCCGGTTTTTAATACAAAGGCGTCAATGTTGTCAGGGTAACTGCAACGAATGTGTGTATATTTCTTATAGGGCGCACCTCTGCTGTTTTTGTATATTGGTGTTACCGCTCTGTATGTGTGAATTTAAATTCATTGAAAGCGCATTTCCGCTGTATGTGTTGGGATTTGCAAATGTTTGTTAGAAATTCATTGAAAGCGCATTTCCGCTATATGTCTGCATATTATGCGTTCTAAATTCAGTGAAAGCGCATTTCCGCTCTATGTGTGCATATGTAAGTGTGTTTGGAAGTTGCTTGGCCTATGTTTGTTATTTGCACTTGGCACGGCCCTGCAAATGCCCACATTTGTTGTTTGAGACGCCCACGGCCACGACCACGCCCCCAAGGGACTACTTTACCACTTTTGGCGTTTTTGCTTTTTTAATGTATATGGTGTACATATCTATAGCCTATGTCCTTCTGCCACATCTCCCCTTTCAAATGGTGTATTGGGTGTAGTGATTGGTGCATTACTTTTGTAGTTTACCTGGCTCAAAGGTTTGTGTTCTCTCTTTATAATAGTAGTATAGATATTTGATAATGCATTTCAGCAAATAAATATATTAAACATCTTAATATTTGTCAAGATTTATGAAACTATTTCTTATCAATATCCTTACCATTTCAGATCTAGATTCTGAAAATAAATATGTCCCTTTGACCCCGTACTGAAAACAACTTCACCACCACTTTGCCCGCGGTTTAGAGGCGAGCTTTTGTGAACCCGCTTTTGTGCAATGAATCAATTATATCCGCACTGCTTTTAGAATAGCTCGTAGCAGCTGTGCGGGGTGCAGCTCAATCAAGCTTGACTTAGCCGATAGGTCGCATGTAGCATGTCAAGAGCACAAGAAAAGATCAGAAACGCAAGGAAGCAATCAAAGTAAAAAAAGATGGGAAAATTCTTCACCTGAATACCATTGTGATACATT
>NW_028251691.1:0-4000 GCF_964263255.1 Lissotriton vulgaris
TAGCTCAGCTAACAATTACTGCTGAATTTCTCTGATTTTGTATGAGTGAAATTTCAACCTAACTATAACGTCCCTGTAACCTGTTGCAGTGAATTACCTACTGGCGGTCGCCAGTAGGTATATATAGTTAGGATTTCTTTTCTATGGGATTTCTGAAAATTCTATGTTGAATAACTTTGGCGTTTGTGGACCGAATTGGCTGAAATTTTCAGGAAAATGGCACATTCTGTTTCTGAGCAGCCCTTGAAAATTTGAGGGGGTTTCGTCAAGGGGGGCCGAGAAAAAAGGGGGGTCCCAAAACACATTTTTCCCATTCATTTTTCCCTAGGGCGGTTGGAATCACTTTTAGCTCGAACGGCTGAATGGATTTACACGAAACTAGGCAAAATTGTAGATATGGTTTGCCCGACGTGCCTTTGCTATGTCTCAATATATGTGCTCCAGTGGATTTTGAGAAATTAACGTTTTAAAAAATAGATATATCTGTGACAGCGCTCCAGTTAGCGCCCCGGTTTGCGTACCTGACGCGTAACGGAACTTCGCGAAGTGAAGCTGATTGGCTCTCCTGTGTCTGTCAACATTCTAAACAGTCCGGAACGGCCGCCATCTTGTCTCTCGGTAGTATCGAGAGACAAGAGGTGGAGAAAAACGAAGGGGGAAATTAATGAAAGGGGGCAAGGTAGACCCCTCCTGACCCCCTAGGAATGATGTGGGGGCTATTAAAGGGTCCCGTGGGGCAAAAAATAAAAAAAATTAAAAAAAAGATTTTTCGCGGTAGAAGCGCTACCCAGTACGCGAACCGGGTAGCTCACCGGTAGCGTAACGGGAGTTCGCCATTTTGTGTTTCGGTCGAATTTAATCACAAGATGGAGGAAAAACAATGTGGGAAATGGCTATAAGGGGGCACGGAGACGTATCCTGACCCCCTAGGTTTTCTTAGGGTGGCTGAGGAGGCTCATATTTGTCGAAAGAAAAAAAAATGAATTTTTCGCGCGGCTAGCTGCCGGTACGCGAACCGGGTAGCGAACCGGGAAGCGAACATAAGTGAAAATTAGTGAAAAAAGGTACATTCGAAATTTTAAAAGAGTAATTATAGTTAAGGTAGCTCTGAAAAGAGCTTTTGGGTTCTGTGTAAGTTCTAGGTAATTATAAGAAGGTACCAATACACAGTCTTAAATTTTGTATGAAAACTCTGTTTCCCTCATCTGAGAGGTGCACACCATCTCCTCTGTAGATATCTTGCATGTAGTAACGCAAGTTATTGTTGTAGATGGAGCCCATTCCAAGGTCTCTCATAATAAGCTGAAACAGACTTATTTACATGCTTCCTCGCTTTCTCAATTTGTGGACAAAATTGATTGGACCACCTCCATTTCTGTCTTTGGCATATATTGGAATATACCAAGGCAGTTTGAGGAAAAAGTGCCATCAATTGCTCAAAGGTGTCCTTTAAATGCATTTCCTGACCTACCCCAGTCAAAGTGCCCAAATCATTTCCTCCACAGTGCACTATTAAGAGGTCAGGGTTTGGGAAATGCAAAAAGGTTTTCACCAATGGTATCAATTGGTGACATCTCAATCCTCTCTGCCCAATCCATTTGATTTCCACATTTTGTAAATTGAGGTTGTGTAAATTTCTGTTATCAGCATACCTGTGAGCCCAGTGGATGTAGCTATGTCCAAGAATCCAGACAGAAAACATGGTGAGAGGAGGTTCTGCTGCAGTCAGATGAAGTGTGGGAATGAAATGGCAGTTGAAACAGTAGGAGTTTGTAAAGAAAAAAAACTGTGGAGTTTCAGTGCTAATGATTCACTAGCAGTGATTGGTGGATTTCCATTTCTGAAACCAGAAAGTTAGGGTGTATGGATGTGTTCTTTGAAAGATGTAATTTGAGTGGTTAAGAAAAAATTATTTTAAGAAACATTGCAGTGGATTAGCAGGTGTACTGAGAGTTCAGAGTTCATTTGAAACATTGTTGTGTGAACTTGTAAACATGAGAGGTCTTTCAGGAGGTAGTTGCTATGGAAAAAGGGCAGAAAGGGCAGAGGGGGGTAGGGTGTTGATTTGAAAAAAATGAGGGAAGAGTTTTGATTGGGTGACATGAGAGATATGTGTGATGAAAGCATATGTGTGATGAAAGCATTTCTGTGCCATTGTTGGTTGCAGCCTCTGGAGTGCATACCCTTTGCTCTGCTAAAGCAAAAATTGGTGTGTGTCTGAGACTGTTTTGAAATTTGCTAAGGTGAGAAAAAGTTCATTTAATTTAGATAGAGACTAGTATAGTTTATGGAGAAAAGAAGGAAGCCAGCTGTGCATTTAAATGGTTGTTTTGTGTCAAGTGTTTTCATTATCTTTTCCAAAAAGATTTTGGTTCTTTGATAAATTATAATTAGAGATAATGTGAAGTATTAGTACTGACAGGGTGTGCTTGTACATAGGAGCTGTGCTGTGTTTTCAAATTATGACCAGAAAATCATTTTTTTAAAAAAAGAAATGCTTTTCACATTTATGAGAAGGACAACATGGTGTCTGCTTTTTTAAATAAATATTTCACTTCCCACCATGAATATGGGAGAATAATTTGCTTGTTTGTTGGTTTAAAAACTTGTTTCTTGAAGTCATTTATGTTTTACAATATGTTCTGCAAGAGTTACATAGTCAACATGGGGGATATTTACAAGGCTTATGAGCCACATTCACGTCATTTTCCCCACTTTAAAAGTTACTTTAAAGGTGGTGCAAGGTCCTTGTAAATACACCCTCATGAGTGCTTTGCAAATTTAAGTCATTTTCCCCTGGTGCATGTGCCTTGTAAATACGCCCCTATGTGTGCTAGACAATTTTAAGTCACTTCTCACATGAATCTGGGAGACTAATTTGATTACATGATGTGTTTAAAAATTGTGCTAAGGTGAGAAAAGATTCCTTTAATTTAGAAAGAGACTAGTATGCTTTTTGGAGAAAATAAGGAAGCCAGCTGTGCATTTAAAATGTTGTTTTGTGTCAAGTGTTTGCATTATGTTTTACAAAAATATTTTGCTTCTTTTACAAATTGTAATTGGAGATAATGTGAAGTATTAGTACTGACAAGGTGTGCTTGTACATAGGAGCTGTGCTGTGTTTTCAAATTATGACCAGAAAATCGTTTTTTACAAAAAAAGAAATGCTTTTTACATTTATGAGAAGGACAACATGGTGTCTGCTTCTTTAAATAAATATTTCACTTCCCACCATCAATATGGGAGAATAATTTGCTTGTTTGTTGGTTTTAAAACTTGTTTCTTGAAGTCATTTAGGTTTCACAATATGTACTGCAAGAGTTTCATAGTCACTATGATAATAATGATATACATTTAGGACTGTTTAGGGGGCATGGATATGCTGAGGCTTCTGTAATTGTCAAAGGAGGTGAGTTATGTACATTGCACTGCTGCATACAGTCCTCACCTTCTGCGTACTCTTGGATATGCTAGACTATATCTGCTCAATGAGATACCTAAGCTGATGAAACACAGGTGATGTGATTGTGAAATGAGCAAAAATATTTGCACGTTTTTCAATTACATCACCTGTGTTTCCTAACATTACTAATCACATTGTGCAGATGAGGTTTAGGCCTGTCCAGGGAGACAGAGGAGGTCTGGCCTTTGTTCAAGAGTGCAGTGGACATGACTCACTTCATCTGTAGTCCTGCACATGTATTATCTCCTCTGTACTCTTCAACAAGCCTAAATTTCATCTGCAACCCTGAGTAGGCCTCACCTCAAACAAACCTCTGGATAGGCCACACCTTATCGGCATCCTGAACCAATCTTTTAAAATGTTAGGGGCAGATTTATGATGGCCGTGCGCCTCTTTTGCGCTGCCGTTGCATCACTTTTGAGACGCAGCGGCGGCGCAAAAGATGTGCCATGTTGCGACATATTTACAACGTGACGCATCTAGGCAGATGTGTCACGCTGTAAAGCCCCGCGCCACATGAAACCTGCATCAGGTTTC
>NW_028251692.1:0-70247 GCF_964263255.1 Lissotriton vulgaris
GAAAGAACAAGGGCAAAAGGAGCGTCTGAGGTTCCGCGATAATCATAATGGTGTTTTTGACTCGTTCGAATATGGACAAGTTTGGTATCTATGAGCCGCAAATGACGAGTTTAGTGGGTGTACGCGTTTTCGCTACGCTGCTTTGTACCGTTCGTCTTATTCGTGGGTTTCTCCATCTGAACCCATGGGTTCCATTTTAGATACGGCATCCATTTTGTCTCTTGCCCTCAAGTAGCCAGCGAACGGACACTGTCCGCTTCGTGACATTGGGATTCCCAAGCTCTTGCGGAAGACACGTGTTCCTTTGAGGATGTCTTTATGACGAGGGGGATGACACTGCAAAGGCAGATGGCTCCACTCGAGGCTCATCTTGCTGTGCCGGTATATTGTTCCAGCCGTGCATGCATTAGGCACGAATCCTTTGATCCTGCAATCGTGCTTCCGATATTGCCCGCTTACACTCTTTTTCAATCTGTTGTCTATCTTTGTCTTCCTTGCACCTGTTTCTGTCTCTTCTCTTAACTCGTTTACAGCCAGAATGGAATGTACTTAATGATGGGATAACGTACTTTTACAGTTGGGAACCGGCGATGCTACTGTAATTATGTTCCGGGCTCCTGAATACATGAAAGCAACCCTTTTGAAGTTTACTGTGGGAACTGAGTTGTAACCTTTTGTTCGCCATGTTGTGCTATGACTAAAATATGTATAAAAGGAGCGATCCACTGTTGCAATTCGAAGCAGTCTCTCAGAACCTACACGTAGTGTACTTCTTGCGATTTCTGTATCCCTGCAGTAAATAAACCTTGATCTTTGACGCCGAAGGAAGTGTCCCGTGTCTCTGTGATGGGTACGCCAGAACAGGTAACCCACGAAGGTTTCAGGTGTTGTCCCCTGGCACCGCTGGGCCTTAGAATAGCCCAGTCCTTCAGTTGGCGCCCAACGTAGGGTGACATCAGCGGTACCGGTCCAAAGCCCGACGATCGTGAGGAACTTCGTGTGAAATCTCCGAGGGAAGGTGCACCCCGCTTCATTGATCCTGTTGTTGAAATAAGTGGCCCGAAGACTTTTCCCGCGAAGATTCCCGCCTCCTGACGGCTACGACGGACTGATGCCCTGACTGTCGACCTGTTTTGGCGCCGGGCGTAGTCCTTTGTACGGCGAGACGATAGATGGGCCTTCCTGGTGACGCCATCGTTCTTTCAGTTAAGTATTTGTGGGTCGCTCCCAGAAGCCTTGGTTGTTGTTGTTGAAACTTGGTTGTTTGCATGGTTCCATTGCATTTGTGGTTCTTAGTTGTTGGTTCTTAGTTGTTGGGTTTTATTTGACGATTGCAATTGCCAAAAACTGAGGGTCTTGCATTTTTGCGAGGACATCGTAATTCGATAACCCTTGAAGTTTGTAAACTCGGTTAGTGTGCATGATGCCTGGCCGTAGTACTTTGTTTGGTTTCCTTAAATGTTGCGGTACAGATTCTCGATTGGAGGACTGACGTCCGATACCTCCAGTTGGAACTCCAATTTATGAGCTCTATAGTCGCCACGGAGTAGGCCCTATCGTATATAATGAATATTGGATCCGCTACACTAAAGATGATGGTGTCCTTAGTTGGCCACCCCATGGTAGTTTCGAAACTGCAATTTTAGATAACCTTGAAGCTAAATTGTTTAAAAAGAAAGCTAGGCCGGCCATGTTTGATTCCTTTCGGTTATGGCGCAAAGAGGCCAAGCAGAAAGAAATCAAGCAGATTAAGAAAAATAAGAGAGAAGGTATCATTACGGTGATGAGAAATGCAGAGCAGTTTCAGCGAGATAAAGAAGAGAAGGAAAAGGAAGTTTTTGCTAGACTGCAACACATGGCGGTTGATAAGTGTTATCCTGTTTTACCGTCGAGTTCTGATAGGAAGGGAGAAGAAGCGGTAGAGGACCCTTTGTTGTCCTATCTACTGAAATCACCACCTCCATATGCACAGGATACTACAGCCCCTGTGGTTCCTCCTGTTCCTCAACTTGTTGTTCCGGCAGCTGCTGGTCAGCCCGTCGCTGGTCCTGTTCCTCCGAATCCTCTTGTTCCACAAGCTGTCCCTGCTCCCTTACCTGCCCTTCTTCCTACTGCTCCACTGCCTATACCTTCTCAATCTATTGCTCCCGCTACTTCTGCTCTCTTGACTACTCCTACTGCTCCTACGTTCAGTCCTCATGTTGTTGCCCCTGTACTTCTCTCCTCTTCTCCTTCTGTCCGTAGTCGCATACCTAATGCAGTGGCTAATCTTTACTCTCCATTGTTCGGACCGATACTTGGGTCCAATGTTTCTGATGTCTCTCAGAGACGAAGTCAAATTCCTGGTGGTAGGGAGAGTGAGACGTTAGTGAAAATGATGCGTAAATGGATCAGGTATCCCGCTAGGTACACCCCGCGCATAGTTTTTGAGACGTTCTCTCAATTTAATGAGCCCACACAAAGATTCGTGTTTGAGGAAATGTGTAAGTCCTTACGAGAGGAGTGGGATAATGATGAGGTAGACAATGTACCGCCCGAAATGACTGAACTTCAGAATCAGTTTTCGAACGGTATGATTGTGGGTGGTAATGTTCGACATGCTGTAGAGAGTCTCTTGTCCTTTCGATCTATAGTACAACCTCGAGCATTGTTTAATGACGAAACTGAGGAGTGGATGGCACAACCTGGTCAGTATCCCATGCGAGAAGTTCCTCCAGTGTGGATGCCAGGTAATCCTGCTGCTAACCCTGCAATCTTGCCACACTTCCAGAGAGTTTGGATACACCTCCCATGGAAGCGATCAGAAGTTTTGCAGGTGAAACAATCTTTGCCTGATCCTCGGAAAAATCCGGCAAGTTATTATAAGGAGTTATCCCAATTAGTGGATGCTACTATTATGAACCTCGCCGATATTGACATGTTGTTCGGTAACGTAGTACCTCAACCAATTTGGGCAAAAATCCGTCAAGAGAATCACGTAGCTGAGTTAGGCGGTGATTGGGCTGCTCTTGCGGCGGCTGACGGACGACAAGTAGGTGGGGCTAAACCTGAACAGTTCATTACGGATCTACCACAGAGGATCATTACACTTATGAAGACATTTATGCCAGCAATGAGAGTTAACTGGGATAAATTGTCTGCGTGCAAACAGAAGAAAGACAAGAGTGTCTCCGATTTCTTTACCAGATTTGAGGAGGCGTTTATCGATCATAGTGGTCAGGACATGAGCACTGAGGGAGGTCAGCGACTGTTTGTTGACAAATTTGTATCGAATTTGCTGCCTGAACTAAGCAACAAATTGAAAAATTCCGAAAGTTCGTGGGCTGTTTCTACCTCTGCTCAAATATTAGCCACGGCTCAATATTACGAAAAAAGAGAAAAGGAAGAAAATGATCGTGCAGATAAGAAAACGAAGGAGCTTAAAACTAAGGTTTTGTTGCAGCAAGCGTATCCTACGCGCTAGAATCAAAATGATTCACAGCAGCAAAATCGATCGCAATCATAGTCTTCTAGGACGCAGTCACGTACTGACTCCTCTACACCGAGATCTATGCTTGGATATAATCAATGCGCATATTGTAGGGGTGAGGGCCATTTGAAGTTTAATTGTCCGGTTTTACGTGACCGAAATAATGGTGTTTCGGCTCGAGGAGGTCGTAGTGGTCCTCAACAGGCATCACGTGGTAGAGGTCGCGGTGTCACTCAAAATCAGAATGAGCGTTCTACCACTTCATCAGATTCGAACAATTGCTTTGATCAGCGCGATTCATCGTCCGGTAGATCTGCACAGTATCATGTGGACGATTATTACGTCGAGCATGATATCGATGCTGGCGGTAATTACTAGGACAGCCACAGACAAAGAGAGGGAGTAGTATCAGTTCCGGTTGATCAGAGAGGGCCTAACGTTGCAGTTGCCATAACGGGCGTAGTTGAGCCTTATCTGTTGGACACTGGTGCAGCAAAAAGTTCCATCATGCATTCGAAACTCCCTAGCGCACCTTTGTCTGGCTTAACGAATGTTTCCGTTGGATTCTCTGGCGCCCCCGTTAGCAATCCAGTTTCTAGCCCTTTGCCCCTTGCAATTGGGCCTCGTGAGCTAGAAGCTCCTTTGATTTTAACTACTGGTTGTGGTGAGAATCTTTTGGGCCTGGATTTGTTGAAAAGGTTGTATGCGACTCTGTACTGCTCTCCTGCGGGAGTGGAGCTTACATTAGGTCAGAGAGTGACCTCTCCTATGTACTTGTCAACCGATAAGTTCCCACCGGAATTGAGTTCTCTTCCTGAGCCTTTGTGGGCAACAGGTCCCAATGACGTGGGCCTGCTGGACATATCACCTTATTTCGTCCAATTAAAATCAAATGTGCGATTACCACGTATTCCCCAGTATCGTATCTCTCTTGATGGTGAACGAGCGCTGTTAGCGATCATTTATGACTTGATCAAGAAGGATGTTATTGAGGAAACTCGGGGAAATGTGTGTAATAGTCCTGTGTTACCTATTTTTAAATGAACTGATCCATCCAAGCATCTTGTGTACCGTTTTGTCATTGATTTAAGAGAGGTAAATAAAATTGTGATTCCACAATTTCCTGTGGTGCCTGACATTACGGCTTTACTGACTCTGATTCCAGCCTCTGCCTCTTGGTTCTCGGTGATCGATCTGAAGAATGCTTTCTTTAGCATTCTGATTGCTGAGGAAAGCAGAGATCTATTCGGTTTCTCATTAGGAGGTCGCAGCTTTAGGTTTAAACGCGCTCCTCAGGGCTACTCTGAGAGTCCATCGATCTACAGCCAAGCTCTTAAGAGTCAACTTGACGCGTTTGTGTTACCAGCTGGTGCGGCCTTGATTCAGTACATTGATGACTTACTAGTGGCTGCTGACACTAAAGAGATTTGCAAAACTGCTACAGTATCGCTGTTACAGCATCTATGTGACTTACATCACAAGGTGTCACCTTCTAAGCTACAATATTGTTGTCAAGAAGTAACCTATCTAGGTCACTTATTGTCAAAGGAGGGAAGAAGGTTGACCCCAGAAAGAATTTCAGCGATCGCTCAAATGACTGTGCCAACAACTCAGAGAGATGTGCGTGCCTTTCTAGGTATCACGTCATACTGCAGGCAATGGATTCCAAATTTTTCATTGCTAGCGAAACCATTGGTAGCCCTCACGTGCAAGGATGTTCCGACTCCTTTGCCATGGACTGAAGAGTGTCAGAAAAGTTTTTCTGAATTACGTAATGCGTTGGGTTTGGCTCCTGTGTTAGGTACCCCTGATTATAGTAGGCCGTTTACACTATACGTTCACGAGAGAGAGGGTTGTGCGTTGAGTGTGTTGACGCAACAATTTGGCGGTAAGCAGCGTCCATGTGCATATTTTTCCTCGACCTTGGACCCAGTAGCTAGAGCATTGCTGAGTTGTCTGAGAGCGACTGCGACAGCTGCGGTGTCCATCCGGCAATCTGCAGGCCTGGTCATGGATAATATGCTTACGGTGATGGTTCCGCATGCAGTTGACACTCTCTTGAATCGGACGAGGTTGTCTGGTTATGAGTTGACGCTTTTGGCAAGTCATATACAAATCAAGCGCTGTAATGTGCTGAATCCGGCGACATTGTTGCAGACTAATATGGAATCAGATGATGTACCACCACATGATTGTTATCTACGAACTGAGGAAGAAACGAAGGGTCGTGTTGACCTAAAAAACACTCCATTGGCATATCCCGATGGTACTCTGTATGTTGATGGTTCATGTTTTAAGTTGCCGAATGGTGATGTGACGACTGCGTATGCTGTAGTGACATTGAGTACGGTTGTGGAAACTGCGAGATTGAGTCAGAATTCAGCACAAGCGGCAGAGATGATTGCGTTGACGAGAGCGTGTGTTTTGTCTAAGGGAAAGCGAGTGAATGTGTTTACAGATAGTCAATATGTGTTTGGCCTTGCACATAGCTTTGGTCATTTGTGGAGAGAAAGAGGATTTATGACATCGCATGGTACGAAGATCCAACACGGACAGCTCGTGAACGATCTTTTGGACGCACTTACGTTGCCTAAGCAGGTGGCAATCATTAAATGCAGCGCGCACCGAAAGGTTACGGATGATGTTGGTCGTGGTAATGCGTTTGCGGATGAGATTGCTAAGGAAACAGCTAAGAATCTTGCAACCCGAATGTACGTTACGAGTTCAGTAAGGTGGCCTGCGGAGACTGGTATGTGTGAGGACACTGTTGAGAGTGTGAAAGCGATTCAGAATGAGGCCACTGAAACTGAAAGGACTAAGTGGGAAGAAAGCACGGGAAAGTTAGATGCGCATGGATGTTGGGTTGATTTGTCAGAATGTCAGAGGTGGATGTTACCGGATGCATATGTGCTAGCCGTTGTGACTATGGCTCACGGCTTGTCACATATTAGCGCGAAAGGTATATGTAAATTGTTGTCCCCTGTATGGAAGAATGATGGTATTGCTAAGTGTGCTGAGAGAGTGGTCAAAAATTGTATGGTATGTATGATGTATAATCCTGGCAAGGGCACCCCCACTCCACCTGGCCATTTTGCTTCTCCTACATGTCCCTTTGAGGTTATCCAATTGGACTTCATCCATATGGAGAGATGCAATAACCTGAAATACGTTTTAGTTGTGGTTTGCGCGTTCTCCAGATGGATTGAGGCCTATCCTCTTAAAGATAATACTGCCCTGTCCACAGCAAAAGTCCTACTGAAGGAATACTTTTCTCGGTATGGAATGCCACGGATTGTATGGTCAGACAACGGAAGTGAGTTTGTGGGGAGTGTGATGAAGAGTGTGTGTAAGGGCCTTGGAATTCGACAAAAATTCCATAGCGCCAATCATCCCCAGTCAGCAGGTTTAGTGGAAGGGTACAATGGTACTCTGAAACTGAAACTTGCTAAGATTCAAGCTACGACTGGTCTGTCATGGCCTGATGCCTTGCCTCTAGCTCTCTTGCCGACCAGGGCGACTGTGCACTCTCGAGTAGGGCTTAGCCCATATGAGATTGTGTTCGGCCGTCCTGCGAACATTTGGGGAGTCCCGAGGCCTAAGGCCTTTGATAGTCTTGAATATCCAATGTTAATTGATTATCTTCATGATCTGACTGCTAAACTGAGGTTAATTCATCAACAGGTCTTTGAAGCTCTACCGGCACAGACAGAGGGTCCTGGACATCGGCTCCAACCGGGTGACTGGGTGGTCACCCGCAACTTTGGGAGAAAGCGTAACTTGGAGCTGAGATTTGTGGGTCCCTTCCAAGTCCTGCTGGCTACAAGGACTGCAGTTCGGTTGGAAGGCAGAAAGAATTGGGTGCACGCCACCCACACGAAGAAAGTCCCGATCCCTTTACCAGCCGATTCTTGGGTGAGAACTGGTATTGCCGCAATGGAAACAGAGACCCCTCTAGGTTTTGTGCCGTTTAGTGATGCTCAACCTGTAGGAGACAATTCATTGCAGCCAGATACATCTGTTGAATTGTCAGCATTGGAGAATTCGAGGCCTGAACTGTCATCAGAACGATCGAATACTGCTTTGCCATCTGAACAATTATTTGAAGAACAGACTCGACCTGGGAGAAGTCGATATTTCCTTCGTTCTCGTGACAAAGACTAATAAAAGAAATCCTTTTTGTTTTTCCTTTGAATTCACATTACCCCCTTATTGTTGCCACAAACATTATGAACAATTGCATCCTCTATTAATTTTTGAGTTCTTTTTCATGTGTGTTCCTTTTTTCCACAGCTAGGAGATTTGCATTAAAATTGAATGTTTGTTTAAGAAAACCTTTCATCCGGGTTGACCGTAGCGCCGTGCGGGTACTTCCTCCTGTTTAGCAGGTTCCTGACACTAGGTCGGTTACTTTTGTCGATTCCTGGGAACTCCTGGGAATTGATAATCGCTACTCAGAACGAAGTGCATCAAGAACGTTACGGACGGTTTTTAGAGGATGGAGTTCTCTAAGCTGTCGGAAGTAGAGAGGATGTCGGCTCAAAGGTCGAAATTGCATAGGGTTGTATGAACAAAATGCTTTCTGTTTCAAGTATTCCTGCTATTTCTGACTGTTTCTATGCTATTGGTGGGTGGAGTGTATTTTGGAATACAGTCGTTATTACCTTCCACTTCACCTACTTCTTCTCCTGAACTGGATTCTATTCCCACTGTTTCTCTACATTCCTTTCATCCTTTGCCCCAACATGAACAGGTTAGACGTGCGGAATTCATGAACAACTCTTTTGTCCAACTCCTACATCAGCATCAGTTGGTGATGAATACTACTAACTGTTGGGTGTGTGGATTAATGCCACATACCATGGATAGGGGTATTCCGTATTTGGTTCTTCCTTATAGCTCCCAGGGGTCAGCTCGAGCATTCCAAACTATGTTCCGTAGTGCACTAGATTCCTACCCCCATCGAGAGCACGCTCTGCAGATCCTGGTCCCGGCCCGTACCACAAGACTTTGGCAAGAGCGATTGTTGACTTAGATAGAGATATTTTTGATGCATCGCTTATTCCAGAGGAAGAGGTGCGAGCATACAAGGATCTGAGTGAGGCTGAGTATAGCATGTCAGTGGGTGATGGACAGCTTAAGAGCTCGTCTCAGATCTGGATCGTACCCCATCTCGGTAATTTCTGCTTGCAAGGGCTTGGTCGAAATCCGCGAGCTCAGCTTGGGAAGAGCGCTTGCACTGAAACGTATGTTTTACCAATGCTCTATTCCCCTGTATTCCTGACTGCCAAGGGTACCTACTTTGTATGTTATGATCGCGCATATACATGGTTGCCCCGTGACTTCTCGGGCACCTGTTACATTGCGAATCTGTTGCCACCGACTTTTACAGTTGCCTTGGACTATCACAAGACTAGAGTTGTGAGGGGCGTTATTAGCAAAGAGGACACTGCCGGTCAAGAAGCAGGAGACTTCTTTAAGGGTTTCCTGCCGTTTTGGGGACCTATGGTTAATAGTAGGAACCTGAGACAGCTGACTCGTGTGGTAGAGTCGACTGCTAATATAGCTGCAAGTGCCCTTGGTAATCTGACGGCCGAACTTCAGGCGGATAGACTTATGACGTTGCAGAACCGTATGGTTTTAGACGTTGTACTTGCAGATAGAGGTGGTGTGTGCAAGGTGATCCATTCGAGTTGCTGTATTTTCATTCCTGACAACGCTCCAACTGTATATCAAGCTATCTCAAAGTTGCATAAGATCTCCAAATCCATACACGTGGACGTAGGTGATTGGACGCTACTCGCATGGTTTTGGGGCCTAATGTCGACGTGGGGTTGGAAGATTCTGATGATCATCGGGGTTGTTGTGACGTTCCTGTTCACGTGTTGTCTTTGCGTGCAGTGTGGTCCTGCCTTATGTGGCCTCTGTGCTACAACGTGTATAAGACGGCCATCTGTTACCAAAGAAGCATTGATGGATAGAATAATGTTGCAGCAACATCTAAATGATCTGATGAATATCGAGATTGATTCTGATATCGACCAGTGCTTGCCTACATGAGGGCAAAAGGAGCGTCTGAGGTTCCGCGATAATCATAATGGTGTTTTTGACTCGTTCGAATATGGACGAGTTTGGTATCTATGAGCCGCAAATGACGAGTTTAGTGGGTGTACGCGTTTTCGCTACGCTGCTTTGTACCGTTCGTCTTATTCGTAGGTTTCTCCATCTGAACCCATGGGTTCCATTTTAGATACGGCATCCATTTTGTCTCTTGCCCTCAAGTAGCTAGCGAACGGACACTGTCCGCTTTGTGACCCTGGGATTCCCAAGCTCTTGCGGAAGACACGTGTTCCTTTGAGGATGTCTTTATGACGAGGGGGATGGCACTGCAAAGGCAGATGGCTCCGCTCGAGGCTCATCTTGCCGTGCCGGTCTATTGTTCCAGCCGTGCATGCATTAGGCACGAATCCTTTGATCCTGCAATCGTGCTTCCGATATTGCCCCCTTACACTCTTTTTCAATCTGTTGTCTATCTTTGTCTTCCTTGCACCTGTTTCTGTCTCTTCTCTTAACTCGTTTACAGCCAGAATGGAATGTACTTAATGATGGGATAACGTACTTTTACAGTTGGGAACCGGCGATGCTACTGTAATTATGTTCCGGGCTCCTGAATACATGAAAGCAACCCTTTTGAAGTTTACTGTGGGAACTGAGTTGTAACCTTTTGTTCGCCATGTTGTGCTATGACTAAAATATGTATAAAAGGAGCGATCCACTGTTGCCATTCGAAGCAGTCTCTCAGAACCTGCACGTAGTGTACTTCTTGCGATTTCTGTATCCCTGCAGTAAATAAACCTTGATCTTTGACGCCGAAGGAAGTGTCCTGTGTCTCTGTGATTTGTACGCCGGAACAGGTAACCCACGAAGGTTTCAGGTGTTGTCCCCTGGCGCCGCTGGGCCTTAGAATAGCCCAGTCCTTCAGAAACTGAAAATGAGTAGGATACGACATCTATAATATATATGCCAAGAAGATCAACCAAACCAATTAATATGACAGTTGTAGGGATATTTCACACTATGTACAGGAGAGGATAATAATATATAAGAGAAGCAGGAAATATGTATTTTTTAGTATGGAGATCATCTCCTCTGCAGTTGAACTTTATTTTTTGTTACGTCTTTTTAAAATGACACCAAGCTAACCTGCTATTGTGTGAAAAGTCAATCCTTGTTTTGTACCACACCTGGTGACAAATTTATTATTATACTCTCGATTTACCATCTGATAATATATATATATATATATATATATATATATATATATATATATATATATATATATATATATATATATATTTACTTAAAAAACCATAGGTTACAGGCCTTATATAGTTAGGAATTAGCATTTTAAAAACCTTGCAAATTCACTTAAAAAACCATAGGTTTCAGGTCTTATATAGTTAGGAATTAGCATTTAACATCTTCTGTGTGGCCCCGATTTCCTCAGTTTGCTGGACATTCCAGAACAGGGTGCAGTCGTGACGGAACCATTCCGTCATCAGCACAGCTCAACCGTGACTGATGACGGAATGGTTCCGTCACCAGCATTGAAGGGGCTAAAAAAACATTGAAATTGCTCCTATATAGTTAGTTGTACTAACTATATTTGGCGCACCAGCAATCCACTGCTGATGATGTCACATATTACATCATTCATGACATGGTCAGTGACATCACTGATGACATCTCAAATGACATCACTGATGACATTACTGATGACATCATCCAGTGACTGTGTGTTTCTGTAAAGTTTAAATATGTTTTACATATTGAAGAATGAGTGGATGTATAAGTGTCTGGATGAAGGATTTAGTAGGTGCATGACTGACTGTATGAGTGAGTGATTAAATGTGTCTTACTAAATGCATGGGTTAGTGACTAAACTGTCTGAATGTGTGCATCAGCATGTCTGTTGTTGTGTAAGCTGCTGCATGTGTTGATCAGTAGCTATATGAGTGGCTATATGGGTTATTGATTGGTTGCCCAAGTATTTGAATGGGAGATTGAGTGTGTGTGTGGGTGGCTGAGAGGTGTGTGACTCTGTGCATAGATGTGTGAGCAGTTGATTCACTAGTTGTATGAGTTCAAGAGTGCATGTGGAAACAGCTATATGGGCGGTTGACTGTGTGCATGGGTGTGTTGGTGAGTGAATGGATATTTCAGTGCTACATGTCCAAGTAAGTACATATGTAAAACACAGTGCATGTGAGAGTTGGCATATATAAATGACTATACATGAGAGCCAGTGAATGTGCGTCAGGCTGTATGGATCATTGTGTACTTGTATCAGTGATTGTATAAGAGAGTAAGTATGTGTTAGTATATGTTTGAATAAGTAAGGTGTTGTGTGTATAATTGTATAGTTGAGGAAATGGAAGTGTGATTGATTATTTGCATGACTGACTAGGTGTGTGAGTAACTCCATGGATGAGTGGCAGTGTGTGAGTGTCTGTATAGGTGTATGAGTGCATATGATAGTGTTGTATTGATGAGTGACTGTATATATGAGTGATTCTATGGGTGAATGAGTGAATGTGTGTGTAGACCTAGGAATCAGTGAGTGCGTATGTAGTAACTGGTATTGGTGTGTTAATTGTTTTCAAGAATGGTACTCTGTATTTAACACTGGGTGTATCAAAGGTTATATTAGAGTGTGAGGAGGTGCATCGTATTATCACATGAATGATATCATCAGTGATGTGATCAGTGATGTCAAATGAGATGTCATCAGTGATGTCATCGGTGATGCCATTTGAGGTGTCATCAGTGATGTCATCAGATATGTCACTGACCATGTCATGAATGATGTAATATGTGACATCATCAGCAGTGGATTGTGGGTGCGCGAAATATAATTAGTACAACTAACTATATAGGAGCAATTTCAATGGTTTTTTAAATGCTAATTCCTAAATGTATAAGGCCTGAAATCTATGGTTTTTTAAGTGAATTAGCAAGGTTTTTAAAATGCTAATTCCTAACTATATAAGGCCTGAAACCTATGGTTTTTTAAGTGAATTTCCAAGAGCTTTCAAATGCTAATTCCTAACTATAATACTATATAAGGCCTGAAAGCTATGGTTTTTTCAGTGAATTTGCAAGGTTTTTTAAATGCTAATTCCTAACTATATCAGGCCTGAAACCTATATTTTTTTTCAAAAAATTTCAAAGGTTTTGTAAATGCTAATTCTGAGACAGCCCTTCTAAAAGTGGTTGAAGAGGCCAGATGCATCTTGGATTCTCCTGGATCTAAGCGCTGCATTCGATACGGTGGATCACAAAACTCTCATTAAGCGCCTCTTCAGTTTGGGAGTAAGGGGCACAGCCCTTGGCTGGCTCTCTTCGTTTCTAAAAGACAGAACATTTCAGGTTTGCGAAGGGAATGTGCGATCCGACATCCTCCCTCTCCAGTGTGGGGTCCCCCAGGGCTCTTCATTGAGCCCTACACTTTTTAACACATACATGGCCCCCCTGGAAGATGTGGTCTCCCCTTTTGGGATAAAAGCCGTCACATATGCTGACGACACCCAAATGATCGTATCATTCTCACTGGAAGAGGACAAGCTCAAAAATCTCCATGACTGTTTGGAAGGAATTCATGCTTGGATGTCCACCTCAAGGCTCAAGCTCAATGGCTCGAAAACCGAGCTCATGCTGCTGGGAAACAAAATTCCTTCTCTTCCCTCTGCCATGTGGCCAGCATGCTTAGGCCCCCTCCCACAACCCAAGACTGAATTAAAAAGTCTGGGTTTTTGGCTTGAACAGGACCTATCCCTGAAAACGCAAGCAAAAAAAACAGCTGGTACATGTGTGGGGCTACTGCGTTCCACCAGAAAGATCCTTCCACTACTTCCGGGACCCTCACAGAAATTGCTCGTCCAAGGTCTACTCTTATCAAGACTGGACTATTGCAATACTCTCTTTCTGGCTGCCCCAGAATCCACGATTAACATTCTTCAAAGAACACAGAATGCTGCGGCAAGGATCCTTACAGGGACCTCCCGTAGAGCCTCAGCCAAACCCGCCCTTAAGGCAAAATTGGCTGCCGATCCGCGAAAGGGTCAAATTTAAGGCCCTTTGCACCACTCATAAAGCTATGCAAAATCAAGGGCCCCCAATGCTAAAAGCTATGATCATCCCATATAGACCCAACAGGCCCCTACGCTCAGCCCAAGGTCATCTGGCCACAGTCCACAGAACTAGAAAAAGCCCGAACTGGAGGACGTCGCTTCTCGGTTACAGCGGCTTCCACCTGGAACGCTTTGCCATCTCATCTTCGTTCCGAGACCAATCTTATGAAATTTCGGAAGCTTCTTAAAACGCATCTCTTTCCGCAATAACTTTCCTCCCTCCCTCCGGCTTTTACCCTCTGATGTTATGCAATCTCAGCGCTGGGACGCTCACGGGCAGCCATGCGCTATATAAAACCTAAATTTCATTTCATTTCATTTCATAACGTTTATATATGTAATTATCCTTCTGGGACCACCTGAGCAGCCATCTTGTTTCTCAGGAGAAGTGAGGCACAAGAGAGCGCAAAACAAGAGTGGAAAACGTGAAAAGGGGGCAGGGTAGAGACCCCCTGACCCCCTAGCCCTTCTCAGGGGGTCCCAGAAGGACCACCAAGTGCCAAAAAAAGTATTTTTTTTTAAATCACGGGGTACGCGCACGGTACGCGTACCGTACGCATATGGTGTGCGTACTCCTCGATTATTTCGATTTTTTTTTTTTTTCGCTCTTGGGGGTCCTTCTAGAACCCCCTGAGAAGGGCTAGAGGGTTGGGGGGTCTCTACCCTGCCCTCTTTTCGTGTTTTCCACTCTTGTTTTTGGCTCTCTTGTGCCTCAGTTCTCCTGAAAAACAAGATAGTGGTCAACACTTCCTGGTTTGGACAGTTTGGAATGTTTACAGTCGACTGCCAGCCAATCAGAAACTCACTCGCACACGTAAGGGTACGCGCACATACGCGTACCCTTGCGCGTGCGCGTACGATGAGCGCATATAGATATATCATTTGCTCAAATTCAATTTTCTCAACAACTACTGGAGGGATTTTCACTAAATATAGAAAAGGCACTACTGCATACCTGTCCCTACCATTTTGCCAAGTTTGGTGTAATTCCCTTCAGCCGTACGGACTGTAGCCGTGTCTAAAGGTCCCATAGAAAATGCCATTTGAATAATTTCAAATTCAATTTTCTCAAGAACTACTTGAGGGATTTTCACCAAACATAGCAAAGGCACATGTGCATACCAGGCCCAACAATTTTGCCAAGTTTGGTGTAATTCAATTCAGCCGTTCGGGCTGTAGCCGTGTCTAAAGGTCCCTATGGAAATTAACATGGGGAAAACACAATTTGGGACCCCCCTTTCGGCCCCCGCTTGACGAATCCCCCCGAAACTTTCAGGAAAAGAACAGGGCGGAGCTGGCCAAAATTCTGGAAAATTACACGCAGATTCCTCAATCGGCGCCAAAGTTATTACCAATAGAATGTTGAGCTCATATAGATATATAATTTGCTCAAATTCAATTTTCTCAACAACTACTGTAGGGATTTTCACCAAATAAAGAAAAAGCACTACTGCATACCTGTCCCTAACATTTTGCCAAGTTTGGTGTAATTCCGTTCAGCCGTTCGGGCTGTAGCCGTGTCTAAAGATCCCATAGAAAATGCCATTTGAATAATTTCAAATTCAATTTTCTCATGAACTACTAGAGGGAGTTTCACCAAACATACAAAAGGCACTGATGCATACCAGTCCCTACCATTTTGCCAAATCTGGTGTAAATCCGTTTAGCCGTTCGAGCTGTAGCCTTGTCAGAATGTCCCTATGGAAATTAACATAGGGAAAACACGTTTTGGGACCCCCTTTTTTCTCTGCCCCCTCTTGACGAATCCCCCAAAACTTTCAGGGAAGGAGCGGAGCGCAGTGAGGCAAATTTAAGGAAAATTACAGGCATATCCCTCAATCGGCGCCAAAGTTATTCCCAATAGAATGTTCGGAATTTCCTATGGTAACTAGGTCCTAACTATATATAACTACTGGCGACCGCCAGTAGGTAATATATATATATATATATATATATATATATATATATATATATATATATATATATATATATATATATATATATATATATATATATATATATATATATATATATATATATATATATATATATATATATATATATGTCCAAAGGTCGCAGTATACTTCGCCTTCTGCAGAACAACGAAGGAAGCGAGACCACAAAGTAGGTGCAGTTTCTTAGAGTGGTTTATTCAGTGCCAAAGTTAAAGCCTGCAACATCGCCATGACGCGTTTCACCTCGAGAGAGGCTTGCTCACATAAAGTGTCATGAACACAAACGAGAGTTTTAAAGTGCAAGTACATAATTGATTACACCTGTGCAAATTGCATTTTTTTCAAAAAATCATGGAAAGTGAAGACATACTTCATTCATTCAATTCAAGATAAAGGGCATAGTGCCCGAAGGGTTCCAATGTGCAAAAAACGCAATGCTTGAGTGTAGTCATTGTTCCTATAAAGTCTAATATAAATATAAATAGATTTCATTCTATATACATATATACATGATTACAAAAATATAAGTCTTAATTAAACTGAAAATGAGTCATATTTCATATATATATACACACATGGTTAAGAAATATTAGACCATAATTGGTAAACTCAATGACCATACCTACATACATATACATAAAAAAATAATTCAGTATATATGGCACATATAGTTTAAGGAACCTTCATTTATCATCACTGCACGCATCAGCCTTCACTTATGAAAAAATATTGTGCCCAAGTGGGCATATGTAATGCAATCTCACAAAGTGGTCATAATAAAATTGTGCACTTTATAAAACAACCTCTTTTAGTTACTGCAGAGCAAAAAAGTGTTTGTAAAGTGAATTTAGTGTTTATACTAATGATTAAAAACATGCTACAGTTAACAGCAGGTAGCAGAGTCAGATGAAAGCACGTAAAGACTCAGTGTAGGGGGGATTTACTATATACATCCAGAAAGGTACTTGGGGGGAAGAATATGTTATGTTCAACTAGAGGCAAGTATAAAGATCCTCGCTATTGTTAAGACCTCCCGGGCTCTTAGTGCTGAATTCAAGAATGAATCTGGTTTCCAGGAGGCACAGTTTTGCGTCCCGGTTACCCCCTCTTTTCAGAGGCAACACTGTGTCAACCAGAAAGTACTGTAGGCTACTGGGATCACTTCCATGCATGGTTTCAAAGTGTCTGGCCACTGGATAGGCCTGATCCTTCCCAGAGATTGCCCTTAAGTGTTGCAGTATGCGCTTGTGTGCAGGTGGGCGTGTGCTCCCAACATATTGCAATCCACAAGGGCATTGCAAGACATAGACAACATATTCTGTCTTGCAAGTTAATCTTTTGTTGATAACAAAGGGTTTATCTGAGAAGGGACGTTGGACCTGGGTTTTGTTGACTCCGTGGCGACATGCCTTACAGGTAAGACACTTTTTGAAGCCAGTGATGTTATCCATCCAGGACTTGGTGGGTTCTAGCATGTTATTGACTAGGGAACTAGCAAGGCTAGGAGATTTGCGAAATGTTATGCTTGGTTTGTCTGGTACCAGGTCCCCTATGATAGGGTCACCCTTGACCAGATTCCAATTTCTGTTCAGAATCTTTCTAATCTGGGAGTGCTGGTTACTATAGGTCACAATGGCTCTAGATGTAATACGCTCATTGTTATCCCCTTCTGCATTGGGTTTTGTTTTTGGCATGAGTGCATCTTCCCTCGAGATGTTCCTGGTACGCCTGATAGCTCCTTCTATCAGAGTACTACTATACCCTCTTTGCAGGAATCTCGCCTTACTGGCTTGTTGTGCCAGATCGCATTCCAAATCGGAACTGCAAATTCTCCGCAATCTTAGCATCTCCCCGTAGGGGATGCTGCGGATCAGGTGTTGGGGATGCTGACTGCTCGCGTGTAGAACCGTATTGCCAGCAGTCGCCTTTCTATGCAGTCTAGTTTGCAGAGTTCCCTCCCTGACATATACCTCCACATCTAGGAAAGTAACCTTTTCCTAGTCAATGTGTGATGTGAATTTCAAGTTCAGATTATTTACATTCAACAGGTTTGCAAACTCAGTAGCCTCATCATGTGTTCCCCTCCAAAGGAAAAACAGGTCATCAATATACCTTAGGTAGAGCACAACCTTGTGTCGCATTATTTCCATATGCTCACCCATCAGGACTTGCTCCTCCCAAAGCCCCATATGGAGGCAAGCAAAGCTCGGGGAGAAGCAAGCCCCCATGGCCACACCCCTCATTTGCTGGTATATTTGGTTATTAAAAACAAAGAAATTTTGTTCCAAACAGATCTTTAACATACCAACAATCATTTTTTTATGTTGTATGCATTCAATGGGGCGTTTACCAAGGTAGTGTTCAACAGCCTTAATACCATCACGGTGTCGGATTGATGTATATAAAGAAGATACATCCATGGTAATAAGTAGGAGTTCATCATCCCAGGCAATTGAAGCCAGTTTACACAAAAAGTCAGTTGTGTCCTTTACATAAGAACCTAAGCTCTTTACCCACTCCTGTAAAAAGTAGTCTATATAGCGGGAAATACATTCCGTAGAGCTGTCTATGGCCGATATTATAGGCCTGCCAGGGGGCACAAGGGGATCCTTGTGCACCTTTGGTAGAAGGTAGAAACTGGGGATCACTGGATGGTCCTTCTTTAGGTATTTGAATTCATCGAATGAGATGAGACCACTGCTAAGCCATGCCATTAGCTTTGAATTCTGGTCAGCCCACGCCGCTTTTACAATTGACAGATTGCTCTTCTTGTAGCAGTCAATATCGCCCAATTGGAGTTCTGCCTCCTTGATGTACTCCTCCCGCTTCCAAAGGACAATATTGCCGCCCTTGTTGGCAGGCTTGACTATGATTTTATCGTCGTTTTTCAGGGAAGGAGCGGAGCGCAGTGAGGCAAATTTAAGGAAAATTACAGGCATATCCCTCAATCGGCGCCAAAGTTATTCCCAATAGAATGTTCGGAATTTCCTATGGTAACTAGGTCCTAACTATATATAACTACTGGCGACCGCCAGTAGGTAATATATATATATATATATATATATATATATATATACATATACGAATAAACTACGAATCCTATACTACCTTGCTTCTACCACCTACCTAAGGTTCACAAGGACATCAAGGAACCTCCAGGGAGACCAATTATTTCTTCCATAGGAGGGTTGACTGAAAATCTGTCCAAATTCCTGGATCACCACCTGTTTAACTTTGTATTGTCCCTCAGATCATATATCAGAGACACTACTGATTTCATTGAAAAGGTGGAACAGTTGGAGTGGCAATCATCTTACATCTTGATTACCATGGATATAACGAGTTTATACACTTGTATTGACCATGAACAGGGGTTACAGGCAGTCGAATACTTCCTCAACAAAAAAGAACTCAAACATGCGATGCATAATAAGATGCTTTTGGAATTGATTTCATACTGCCTGCATAATAACATCTTTCTCTTCCAGGATACTATGTACCGCCAACTCTCTGGTACAGCCATGGGTTCCTGCTTCGCCCCCAGCTACGCAAATCTTTTCGTCGGCTGGTGGGAGGAGCAGGTAGCCTGGGCCCCCAGACTGGCCACCTGGAACACCAGGGTGGTCACCTGGAGCAGGTACATAGATGATCTGTTCCTGGTGTGGAATGGTACGGTTGAGGAAGCTAACCAATACATCCAACTGCTCAATGAAAATGAATACCATCTTAAGTTTACCAGTGAAATCAGTAGGGACAGGGTCAACTATCTAGACCTAGAAGTGAGTGTTAGTGAAGGACGTATCTGCACACAACTTTACCGCAAGCCTACGGCCGGCAATAGCGTTTTACACGCTTCTAGCGGTCATCCCCGTAAATTAATTAATAACATCCCGTACGGGGAGTTTTTGCGGTTAAAACGTAATTGCAGCCACAACACCCACTTCGAGAAAGCAGCTGATGAATGCATGGAACAATTTCTAACAAGAGGTTACAGCTTTTCCCTTTTGCAAAACACCCTAGAAAGGGTCAGAAAAATACCACGTGCTAGTCTTTTTGTCAAAGAACAAGGCCCTGATACTGAAGGTAAATTCCGCATCATAACACCTTATGCTGCCGACTCATGCAAACTGCGATCCATTCTGTCTAAACATTGGCACATCTTAAAATCGGATCAAATTGTAGGGCCGGATATTCCCAACACCCCACTGATCACATTTAGAAAGGCCAGATCACTCAGGGACAAGATGGTTCATAGCTACCTACCACCGTTGAAAAGATCACTAGGAACCTTGAAAGACGCCAAAGGCTTTTTTCCTTGTGGAAAATGCAAAGCTTGCGCTTCAAGTAAAAGGACTTTAACATACCAAGTCCCAGGTATAAAGAATGGTAGGAAAATAGCAAAGTTTATGTCATGCCAGTCTGACTTTGTTGTTTATTGCCTCATGTGCCCCTGTCAGTTACAGTATGTTGGGAGTACCATCAATCCTGTTAAGTTGAGAATTTTGGAACATATGCGGGCCATTGTGAATAAGGACATCACGTATCCAGTGGCCCGTCATTTCTCCCTTAAACATAACAGTGATAGTAACCTTCTTAGATATTTCTGTCTGGACCGAGTCGAGGAAAATCCCAGAGGGGGTAATAGATTACTTGCACTCAGAAGACTCGAGTCCCGGTATATCATAGACCTTGAGACGAAAGCACCTGGAGGCTTAAATATGGGAGAGGAACTGGCCTCTCACCTGGGTTGAACACATGTGCAGTTCTATGCTATGACTTCCCGTCAAGTTGAGTACTGAATTTCCAACATAGACTTGACATTCTGTTAATTTGTGCTAAGATTCTTTGGAATTGTTTTGTATGTTTTTGTTTTTGTTCTCTGTTTCTGTTGTGTGATGGATGCCTTCATCACCACTGAAATTATACTGGAGGATATGCTTAAATAGGTAACCACATTGTATGTTTTGCAGTCCACTCAGGGGCTGCAATTGCCGATCCACGGCAAGATTTTTCCGACCTGTGCACATTATAAATACGGTGTTCATGTCGTAGGTTGGTCAGGTTCCAACATTTTACTACTGTCTTAACCTTGTGATATACTATATGAGATTAGTATTGGGTTTTTTGTTGACAGTAGGATAGCCGATACACGGCATTATTTGTTGTTTGTGGTTTTACGATAAGCAAAACAGTATTGTATATGTGATATTGATACACTCTAAGATGGCGCCCCTTGCTGCGAAAAAGCATCAGTCCTTTGTTTGTTTCCAAATGTGTTTGTAAACATTCATAATGGCGCTGCGCCCGTTTTGTGAGATGAAAACATTGAGAAAGGGAGGGCTCTCCCGAAACGCGTCTGTCCTGAATAAACTTGCCCTGTGAATACGAGCTGTGCCGTGCTTGCGAGTGCTTTTTTCTTCCTATGACCCGGCTGGGCATTTTTAGGATTTTGGAGCTTCGATATATATATATATATATATATATATATATATATATATATATATATATATATATATATATATATATATATATATATATATATATATATATATATATATATATATATATATATATATATATATATATATATATATATATATATATATATATATATATATATATATATATGTATATATATATATATATATATATGTATATATATACATATATATATATATATATATATATATATGTATATATATATATATATGTATATATATATATATATGTCTTGTGGCGAAAAATATCATCTTTAGTGTTCTTTTTAATATTGTTGAAAAAGATATTGATGTCTAAAATATTGTTGTAGGTAATATTGTTTGTGTAATGTATTGTGGTGTGTTTGATTGTGTGTGCTTATTATTTGTATTTCTGTTTTTAGTAAGATTGTATTTTATTTATGAAATTGTTGTTTGTTTTTTTTTGTTTTAATAATGTATATGAATATTTGTTGAATTTTTTGAGGTAGCTGGATATTAGGTATTTAGGGTAAGATTTAAAAGAAAATACCATTTTAAAGGGCAAAGTAATTATTTTAAAGATATGCAAAATAATAATTTCAAGTTTTCAAATGTATCATATTAATATTTTAATAGATTATTATATCAAATATTCAAACATTAAACACAATAATCAAGCAGAATATTTAGAAATGTTAAGTTAAAAAATTATAAATTAAAAAAAATTACAATTGCATAATTTTTTAACTTTCTGAATAAAAATTATTTCTTATGTTAAGTTAGATTTTGGTGACAATTAAATACAATTGTTAAAAATGTATGATTCTTAGTATCATGTTATTTTTTATTAAATGGTGTAGATAGTTTGAAACATGTATTATTTGTTAATAGTAATTAATATAGCAGTGTTATCCTTGACAATAGAAATATGTATATGCAGGGTTTTGTACTTTAGATTAGTGTTTTATTTAACAATTTAGTACATTTTATATTACAAAAAATGTGTGAGAATGTGGAGTTATGATTGTTTCGTAATGTGTTTATTTTGTAATTTGTAAAGGAACATTTTTTTTGAGTTGCTATTCTAAATTTCAGCTCTTAAGTGTCCAACACCTTTCCCCAATATAGTTAGTTTGGAGTGGGATTAGTAAATGTCGCCCCTTTAGTGTCCAATATCGTCCCTAAATTGGTTTAGATCCTAGTGGGAATAGTGAATGTCACCCCTGTAGTGTACATTACCTCCCTCATTATGGGTAAATTAAGGTGAGAATAGTAAATGTTCCCCACATTGGTTTAGATTGGAAAGGGAATAGTAAATGTCAACCCTTTTATGTCCAACACCTTCTCTGAATTGGTTTGTATTGGAGTAGGAATAGTATATGACACCCCTTCAGTGTCCAACACCTTCCTCCATTGTGGTTAGATTGGCGGGGGAATAGTAAATGCACCCATTTATTGTCCAACACCTTCCTCAAATTGGTTTAGATTGGAGTAGGAAAAGTAGATTTCATCCCTTTAGTGTCCAACATTTTCCCTCGATATGGTTAGGTTAGACTGGGAATAGTAAATGTCCCCCCTGTGGTCTCCAGCAGGTTCCCTGAATATGATTAGATTAATTTCTATAGAGAGATAGTCTTTTTATTGGTTTCATTTAGTGGACATTTTTTTACCAGCTACCTTCTATTTGGTAATCTATTCGTACTATTTTAAGTCTATTTTCATAGAACACCGGTCACCGTAAGGTGCTGTTGTTCGCTGGAACACGTATGTCTTTTTAAGTATATTTAGGATTTTGATGGTACTTTTATTTTTAAGAAAATCAGTTTTGGTTTATAAGAAAACAATAGTTTTTACTTAGATTTCCTTTTTATCGATTTATTGGAGCGTTTCTTTTTTTAAACCACTTTTTCAGGTATTGATGGAACATTGATTACGTGAAGGCAGAGAAGGATCTGCAGCTACAGAACAGTGTGTTTTAATTGTTTCATTTATTTTACATGGGAAATTTGGCAAGTATGAAGAGTTGCATTTTAAATTTTATCATATCATACATTCTTTTGCCTGTTTGCTAAGTTTAGGGGCAATTTGGCTAACAGATTGCTCCATTCTCATTTCTTAGTAGTTTTTCTCATTTTGTAAGGCTTCTATAAACTTGAATAATGTAGGTTGCATTCTACCTAGTATGAATTAGAAGGCATTGTGCCATCCTTCCACTGCTTTGTTTGTTTTTGCTTCCTGTGCCAAGGTGCTGTCATAGACATTCCACGTAACGCATGATCAACTCTTTATGCCCACTCTCTGGGGTACCATGTTTCAATAAACTACAATGGTTCTGTGAGACTTTTTTGTGAATATATATATATATACAACCTAACCTACTTTCTAAGTTTTCAAATCATTGTGCAATGTAAAATTATTGGGGAAAAAGTAACAGTCAAAAGTATATTCACAAGTTTCTAAAATAATTAGGGAAATAGACAAAACCACTAAAATTGTTGACATTTCGACCCTCTTGGTAATTCATAAGGGTCTCCTCAGGACTAACATGCCATCAGGGATTTCTTCCACCTAGATAAAAGTGTAGAGAGAGGTTGGTATATCATACTCTGTATTAGTCTAAATTGTATTAATAGACCCACTGAATGAGTTACAAGCTGTGTTTGCATGCTGGGGTGTTATCATAAATGATGTCTACTTCAATGCTTGAAAGATACAATAAAATGTATAAAAGAAGTATCACTTTCTCAATATTGAATTAGAGTTGCCTGTAATCCCTTAAGGATGCAGCTAATCTAGGTGTTCATCTATCAGCAAAGGATATAATCTTGCAAAATAATCCATTAGTCTATTCCAGCCATCACATTTATTCAAATGCCCAGTGTGTCAGCAATTACCAAATGCTGATATCTCCCCGGGTAGTACTCCATCGTGGATATGGTACTGCATGTAATCAGACTCCAAATTGTATATGTGCACCTGTTTTCTAAAGAAACTGTGCATTTAGAAGTGCAATGAATGCACGTTTCCGGTGCCAAACGGGGTTGTGTCCAATTGAGTTACCTGTGACTACTTCTGACTGTGTTTCAAGCAAAGCAGGGTGTTCAGGGAAGAGCACCCTCTTATCCCCCTTGGTCCCATCCTAACCACTAGGCTGCCCCCCATGAAAGCCATATTTGATGTATGCCCGTATCTGCCCCTGTTATATACGTGTCAGATGGAGTGCAAGGTATCATATACACTTCCTCAATGGGGCACTCTGGACCACTTTTGGACATATTTACATGTGTTCTTGATTAAATGAACTGTAACTAATTACAATAATGCTGTATTGGTCATAAAACATTATCTCCACTCTCACAGCTCATTGACATAATATCGGAGTGAATCAAGCTCATTTACATAATAGCAGAGTGAATCAATCAATGTATCCTACATAAGTATGCATTATAAGCGCTATTATTCCCTCATATCTCTCTACACTACATAATCTATAATGTAAGCACAATACCAGGGATATAGTTCTAGTGCTGCAACAGTTTGCACAGAGTGCCCCAGTACATATCAGGTGTGTTTAGGACAAGGATGAAGCAATCTCTCTGAATTTGCACACATCATTGAGTCTCTTCCCTTTTTCTGTGCTTTTCAGGAGGTCCATCCACCTGCATTTGCGGATTGCCAATAGGTCCCTCAGGTTTCCACCTCTGGTGTCTAAGTTCACTGTTTCTAAAACATACCAACGTAGCATATTCTATGTACAATTTGCATCGTTGAAGTGTTTCACTAGCTCCCTCAGTTTTGCATATGATTTGGCTTCAGTGTTGGCAAATCCTTTTGTTGTCTAGCCAACATACATTAGTTTACATGGGAAATGAGATATATTAAGTTCTTGCTATTGCAATTCAAGTGAATCCCTAGTTGTATACAGTTGCCCGCCACTCTATTGTCTTTGTGTCATTTGTCTTAGTGTCAATTGCCAGAGCAGAAGTGACCTGTAATTGGTAGAATTCCCCAGGCCTGTGTTATAGTCTCTCCTCTCATCTATTTTCTATGCACCCACTATACATGGTCCCTAATGCTTTTGTTTCATCTGTAGGCAAAAATGGGACATCCACCCTTTCCCTCCAGACGCCAATGTTTGTTAATGATTTTGCTTGTAGAGTTGCTAATTTGACAGAACGTGGAGGCCATGATGGTATACTGATTAGTCTAATTTCTAATCTGTCTGGGTGTAAGGAGAGTTTCTTGTGGACAGTACCAAGCATGTTTCCATGCTCTATGCATTAGGGTTCTAGGGTATCCTCTTTCTATCCGTTTGGCAGTGAGCAGTTCTACCTCTTTAAAGTAATGTTCTCTATGCGTCCAGCTCCGACTTATCCAGAGAAATTGGCCATATGGCAAGTTGTTGCATAATGCTCTTGTGTGAAAGCTATTGTATGCTAATACTGATTTTTATCTGTAGGTTTTCTGTACAGTTTTGTATACATCCTACCCCTTCAGGTTTTACTAAGATATCTGTTTCTTACTAGAGTTACATGTGAATTTCAAGTTGTGCTCTTATGTGTTAAGCCATGTGACAAAATGCATGAGATCTCCCTAGCTGCCTTCCCATTTCATGAATACATCATATATATATATATATATATCTTTTCCAAGTCATGATGTATGGATTCTGATTAATAAGGCTGGTCTTATTCTCAAATTAGGCTACAACCAGATTTGCTATGTCTGGAGCAAAACACGCTCCCATAGCTAGGCACTTTTTCCTGCATGAAATACTCATTCTTGAACATGAAGTCATTTTTGTTAGGGCAATATCACTAAAATAAATTCAATGGATATTCTTTTGTAACATCAATTTTCAATGTTCATTTTATAGTTGAAAGGACTTACTCCAGAGGTATGTTGGGATACAACCATTTTATATCAAGGGTTACCAAAATGTGGGTCTTATCATTGAAGTCATTTCCTTTGATCAGGTTTATGAAGTCCAGACTATTTTTGACATAAAATCTAATCTTGGGGATACATGGTTTGATGAAATAATCCAAACATTTTCACAATGGCACTCGAACAGATTAACAGCCAGAAACAATTTGTCTACCAGGTGACTCTAGCTGTGGATTTTAGGTCAAGTAAAGATCACTTGAGCCCTTGAGTATGGTTTATTCAGTTATGCATACTCTTTCTCTGTGATAATCCCCATACTGTTGCCTATGTCTGTGATATTCCTAATTTCATTTTGAATCTCCTTATGAGTCTTCTGTAATGCTCATCATTGTTAAGTTGTCTCTCTATCTCCCTCTCATAGGAAATTGTGTCCTTTATTATGATAGACTCACCCTTATCAGCAGGTTTTATCGTAATCTGTGTGTTCTGACTGAGTTTGAGTAACGCTTTCTTCTCTTCCTTAGATATGTTATAGTGTATGTTCTTGTTTTCTTGTTTTAGTGTTTCGATCTGATTCATAAAAAATTCCATAAGATAAGTATTTCTACAGGCATCAAGTTGGAGGGGACATAAAAAGGTTGAAGGTACATAAAGGCATGTGTTCATTTTGTCCTTAACAGGTGACTTGTAAATGAAAAAATATCTGAGCCTAAGCTATCTAAAGAATTGGTAGATCTTTGTTTTAATCTTGAAGAAGTCAGAAGGTTCTGTTAAGACAAAGCCTAGACCTTGTTCCAGTAACTTTCACTCATCATAGTTCAATGTATACAATGAATATAGGAGAGGCACTGTCATTTGTAGACCTCATGTCTATCACCTATATGTTTGATTCCATGGCTGCCTCTCCCCTCACTGTATTGTCTCCGGTACAATCCTCTACCTCGTCCTTTGTTCCAACCTCTCCCTCAGATCCACTATCTAACTATCTGAATCTAGTATTCCTTTTTCTTCCACGAATTTGGACAGTGCAATATTCATGTGTTTTTCAAGGATCTTAGCTGTAAAAGGTAGCCAATAAATAGGGTGATAAATGTTCTTGACATTGGCTAAGTTTCTTACGTTTTTTGCTGTAGAAAATATTCCAATTTGTTTCTCATTATTTCGGTTGCCATGTAAAAGGGAGTGTTTCTCACTATGTGTAATTGTTAAATGTTCAGGTAGGTCTATGTCTTGGTATATTCTAGGGGCAACTGGAGTATCGCTGGTCTCTTTTTTAGTTTGTGCAATTAATCATTTTAAAGTGGGGATAGGTGATAGTTGCCCTTTGATGTCTTTGGGGACTCTAGGTAAGATGCCTCTCAAGATTTTGCTTATGAGTTCCAGGGAGCTAGCACTTTCCTCTCTTCTATCTTACAATATTTATCTTTCTTCTTGTTTTATTTCATTTGGGGATAGGTTCAGCTTTCTTACATGAATTACAACATCATCTTTTGTAGTTGCCCTCCCAGAGCATGCATTTGAATAATAGTACATTTCCACTCAATAATTTCTGACGATGCACTTTCGTGGCTGTAGGTGTAGACCTTGTGATTTAGAAACTATTTTCCTTTCTGTGAAGAGATACATTTGGCAGCCTTTGACAATGTATCTGTAAATAATGTAATAGTATAAACATATAGGGCTCCATTAGGATGTCGGGCGGATTTCCTCCACCAGGGTAGCGGTGGCCACCGCCACCCTGGCGGAGGCAATCCGTCCGACATCCTTCCCTGCATTCCCCCCCGCCATATTACGATGGCGGAGGGGACCGCAGCGGTTGGAAACACCACCCGCCTGTTTTCCGCCCCGGTCGCCTTGCGGCTGGGGCGTAAAAGGGATAACATGGTGGCGGTGTCTATCAGACACCGCCAGCCATATTAGAATAGGCATTTTTCAATGCCTGTCCATGGCGGCAATGCCGCCACGGAAAGGCATGCGGTGTTCACTCTGGGGGGCCCCTGTGGGCCCCCAGAGTGACGGCCAAAGGGGGGTGGCACACGGGGGGTACCTGTGGTACCCTCCTGCATTTGCATAATCGCAGCAGAAGGCACCGCGCGGTGCCTGCCACTTCGATTATGCAAATACGTGCATTTGTTGTTAACATTGTGGCGGGCGGTGCAGTGAGCAGCGCCCGCCACAATGTTCATTTGAGGAATGCGCCCGACACTGTGGCGGGCGCATCCTAATGACAATGTCGGGACCCCACCCTTTAGGCGGGCGGTCCCGATTTACGATGGGATGACGGGCAGGCAAAGTCCGCTCGTCATCCTAATGGAGCCCATAATATCTTTAAACCTTTGCACATTTGTTATTGACATGTTCAAAAATGCAATTGCTTTTTTTTTTCACTTACATGTATGTTCTGTTGAGATTTTTCACCCAGTTTTGTAGCTTTTCCATTAGGGGGTGTCTTAATGTGGAGCAGGTGCTTTCTTTTCAGTTGGAAGAAAATTATCTAAATAACATTTTAAATGGTACTTTGTTCATAGCTTGTAGAGGTTAGGGTTGTTAGGTTTATTTTTGTTTGCTTTTTGGATGAGTTTATAATTTGTTATTTAACGCTATCGCTGCTGCCGTCAGCTGTTGGACGTCGCAAGAGCTATATCCCTGGCGCTGGGCACGTCCAACGGCCGACGCAGCCGCACCCGTTTCTTCGTACTTTCAGCACTGGCGCTGAACGTTCGAAGCAGTAAACGGGTTAAGTATACTTACTTTCTCATATTTTTTTCCTGGTTTGTGATAGTTGATATTTTCTGGCAGTTTATCGGTTTTCAAGTTGTACATTTTTTATTTTAGGAGGTCTATGTTAAAAAGATAAAAGTTGGAGGGCTTGTTAACATTTATTTTATATTTTTAGGTTTTGTAACAGTTACGTTTCAGTTTAAATATAGGTATTGCTTACTTGGTTATTCAGATGTATATTTTTCTTCTTTAATGGTTTGTTGAGAAAATGCGACCGAGTTTCCTCATCTTGCAGCGTATGTCATTTTTGAAGTAATTAGCTGTTTAAATTAGTGTGCCTTTTATATTCTTGATTTAATCATTGGTTTGATTTAATTAGTTAAAGTAGTTTACAATTTATTTCTTTTTAGTTGATTTAGTACAGTTTGAATTGAATTAATCAGTTGAGTCCCTCTATGATAAATGCTATTTTGGGTTTTACTTTTTATGTTATATAAATATATATATATATTATATATATATATATATATATATTATATATATATATATATATATATATATATATATATATATATATATATATATATATATATATATATATATATATATATATATATATATATATATATATATATATATATATATATATATATATATATATATATATATATATATATATATATATATATATATATATATATATATATATATATATATATATATATATATATATATATATATATATATAGGTAAGTCTCTCCCCAACAGAAAAGAGAAGCAGCAGCCACGAGGGTAAATGTGAAGAGGGGCTTTATTAAAATGGAAAACAGCAATCTGGTGGCGGCGAATGCATTTCGGCGCATTTGCCTTCCTCAGCGCCCAACACCTGACAAAGTCTCGAACAGCCAGCCAACCGCTCGTTGATAAGGGCGCCATTCCGCTCCTCCCCCATGCGATTCCGCTCACCTGTTGCGGTACGGCACATGTCTGCGTACCACAACCCCCAAATGCAACATGAATATACACTCCAGGCTGGTGTTGTGGGGAAGGGTGAAAGATGTTCCAAAGTGGTGGAATTAATCGGAGGCGAGGAAAAAAGCAGCTGGGTTTTGAAGGCTGATGCTGGATTGTTTCATTCGAACAAAGTCTCTCCTTGGGCCCCCTCAAACTGTCAGTCCTGCAGGCAGGTTGAAAATCGAGCAGGGGCATAATGCCCAGAGAGAGGTATATTCCGACCTCAACCACTCCGATCATTCTGCGAGAAGGACGAGTTCCGGATGAATCCATAACTGGAACTGTAGCACGTAGCTGTGGAGCTGACCAGAAAAGTATATATATATATATCCTTCATTCTAGCATCTATGTGCTTTAGAACCCGTAGGGCACCATGCCCTCTATGCTTCGCTAGCTCAGTGTAGTATGTTTTCACTGTTTACTAAATGTAACAAGCACAGCTGTATCCAGTTAAGCACTAGCACTTTAAATTCCCTTGTTTGTGTCCATGGCACGCTATGTGATCAAGCCTCTCTCGAGGTGAAACGCGTCATGGTGGATTGCAGGCTGTAACTCTAGGCACAAAATAAATGCACTGAAGAAACTGCACCTACTTTGTGGTCTCGCTCCATTCGTTCTTCTGTGGGGAAAGCAGAAGCAAAAACGACGACTTTTGGATATATATATATATATATATATATATATATATATATATATATATATATATATATATATATATATATATATATATTACCTACTGGCGATAGCCAGTAGGTATATATAGTTAGGATTTTTTCTCTATGGAACTTTTGAAAATTCTATGTCTAATAACTTTGGCGTTTGTGGACGGAATTGGCTGAAATTTTCAGGAAAATGGCACATTTTGTTTCTGAGCAGCCCCTGAAAATTTGGGGGGGGGGTCATCAAGTGGGGCCGAGAAAAAAGGGGGGTCCCAAAACGCGTTTTTCCCATTCATTTTTCCATAGGGCGGTTGGCCTCACTTTTAGCTCGAACGGCTGAATGGATTTGCACGAAACTTGGCAAAATTGTAGGGACTGTTAGCCCGATGTGCCTTTGCTAGGTCTCAATATATGTGCTTCAGTGTATTTTGAGAAATTAACGTTCAAAAAAAGATATATATCTGTAACAGCGCTCCGGGCAGCGCTCCGGTTCGCGTACTTTTCGCGTAACGGAACTTTGCGATGCGAAGCTGATTGGCTCTCCGCTGTCTGTCAACATTCTAAACAGTCCGGAGCGGCCGCCATCTTGTCTCTCGGTAGGATCGAGAGACAAGAGGAGGCCAAAACAAAGGGGGAAATGAAGGAAAGGGGGCAAGGTAGACCCCTTCTGACCCCCTAGGATTGATGAGGGGGATATTATAGAGCGACGCGGGGCCCGAAGAAAAAAAATAAATTCCGATTTTTTCGCCGTAGAGACGCGTCTTGGTACGCGAACCGGGCAGCTAACCGGGCAGCTAACCGGGAATCTAACCGGCAGTGTAACGGGAGTCTGAGGAGTAGCTGATTGGCTGTCAACATTGTAAACAGTCCGGAGCGGCCGCCATCTTGTCTCTCGGTAGTATCGAGAGACAAGAGGAGGCCAAAACAAAGGGGGAAATGAAGGAAAGGGGGCAAGGTAGACCCCTTCTGACCCCCTAGGATTGATGAGGGGGATATTATAGAGCCACGCGGGGCCCAAAAAAAAAAAAAAATCCGATTTTTTCGCCGTAGAGACGCGTCTTAGTACGCGAACCGGGCAGCTAACCGGGAAGCTAACCGGCAGTGTAACGGGAGTCTGAGGTGAAGCTGATTGGCTGTTAACATTGTAAACAGTCTGGAGCGGCCACCATCTTGTCTCTCTGTGGGATCGAGAGACAAGAGGTGGAAAAAAAAAAGTGTAAATGAAGGAAAGGGGTAAGGTAGACTCCTCCTGAACCCCTAGGATTGATGAGGGGGCTATTAAAGTTTCCCGCGGGGCAAAAGAAAAAAAAATTGCGATTGCGGTTTTGTTTGCGCTGCAGAGACGATACGTCACGGTTATGCGATGCATCATGAGGCGTCTCACGGGCTACGTGATACGTCACGTAATAAAGAATATATTTTACAGCTATAGATATTAGCTTTTAAAAAACCAATGAAATTCACTGAAAAAACCATAGGTTATAGACCATATATAGTTAGGAATTTGCATTTACAAAACCTTGAAAATTCACTGAAAAAACCATAGGTTATAGACCATATATAGTTAGAGATTAGCATTTACAAAACCTTATTTTATTCGCACAAAACCATTGAAATTCCATATATAGTTAGTTGCACTAACTATATATCGCGGACCCGCAATCCACTGCTAATGATGTCACATATTACATCATTCATGACATGGTCAGTGACATCACTGATGACATCACTGATGACATCTCAAATGACATCACTGATGACATCACTAATGACATCTCAAATGACATCACTGATGACATCACTGCCATCTCATTTGACATTATTGATGACATCACTGATGATATCATTTATGTGATAATACAATGAACATCTTCAAACTGTAATATAACCTTAGATACACTCAGTGTAAACAGACACTCACAGACTGTCACACATCCATGGAGTTACTCACACACCTAGTCAGTCATGCAAAGAATCAATCACACCTCCATTTCCTCAACTATACAGTTATACACACCTTACTTATTCAAACATATACTAACACATATTTACTCTCTTATACAATCCCTGATACAAGTTCACAATGATCCATACAGCCACTCTCACATTCACTGGCTCTTATGTTCAGTTATTTATATATGTCAACTCTCACATGGACTGTGTTTTACATATGTACTTACTTTGACATGTAGCACTGAGATATCCATTCACTCACCAATACACTCATGCACACAGTCAACTGTCCATACAGCTGTTTCTACATGCACTTTTGAACCCATACACCTAGGGAATCAACTGCTCACACATCTATGCAGAGAGTCATACACCTCCCAGCCACCCACACACATACTCAGTCTCCCATACAAATACTTGGGCAACCATTCAATAACCCATATAGTTACTGATATAGCTACTGATTTAAACATGCAGCAGTTTACAGAACAACATATATAATGATTGCCAAATTAAGACACTTTAGTCACTAACCCATGCACTCAGTGAGACACATTTAATCATTCTCTCATAGTCAGTCATGCACCTACTAAATCCTTCATCCAGACACTTATACATCCACTCCTTCTTCAATATGTAAGACATATTTTAACTTTACAGAAACATATAGTCACTGGGTGTTGTCATCAGTGATGTCATCAGTGATGTCATTTGAGATGTCATCAGTGATGTCATCAGTGATGTCACTGACCATGTCATGAATGATGTAATATGTGACATCATTAGCAGTGGATTGCGGGTCCGCGATATATAGTTAGTGCAACTAACTATATATGGAATTTCAATGGTTTTGTGTGAATAAAATAAGGTTTTGTAAATGCTAATCCCTAACTATATATGGTCTATAACCTATGGTTTTTTCAGTGAATATATATATATATATATATATATATATATATATATATATATATATATATATATATATATATATATGTATGTATGTATGTCTGTATGTATGTATGTATGTATGTATGTATATATATATATATATATATATATATATATATATATATATATATATATATATATATATATTCACAGAAAAAACCATAGGTTATAGACCATATATAGTTAGGGATTAGCATTTAAAAAACCTTATTTTATTTGCACAAAACCATTGAAATTCCATATATAGTTAGTTGCACTAACTATATATCGCGGACCCGCAATCCACTGCTAATGATGTCACATATTACATCATTCATGACATGGTCAGTGACATCACTGATGACATCACTGATGACATCTCAAATGACATCACTGATGACATCACTGATGACAACACCCAGTGACTGTATGTTTCTGTAAAGTTAAAATATGTCTTACATATTGAAGAATGAGTGGATGTATAAGTGTCTGGATGAAGGATTTAGTAGGTGCATGACTGACTGTATGAGAGAATGATTAAATGTGTCTCACTGAGTGTATGGGTTAGTGATTAAAGTGTCTTAATTTGGCAATCATTATTTATGTTGTTCTGTAAACTGCTGCATGTTTAAATCAGTAGCTATATCAGTAACTATATGGGTTATTGAATGGTTGCCCAAGTATTTGTATGGGAGACTGAGTATGTGTGTGGGTGGCTGGGAGGTGTATAACTCTGTGCATAGATGTGTGAGCAGTTGATTCCCTAGGTGTATGGGTTCAAAAGTGCATGTAGAAACAGCTGTATGGACAGTTGACTGTGTGCATGAGTATATTGGTGAGTGAATGGATTTCTCAGTGCTACATGTCAAAGTAAGTACATATGTAAAACACAGTACATGTGAGAGTTGACATATATAAATAACTGTGCATAAGAGCCAGTGAATGTGTGAGTGGCTGTATGAATCATTGTGAACTTGTATCAAGGATTGTATAAGAGAGTAAATATGTGTTACTATATGTTTGAATAAGTAAGGTGTGTATAACTGTATAGTTGAGGAAATGGAGATGTGATTGATTCTTTGCATGACTGACTAGGTGTGTGAGTAACTCCATGGATGTGTGACAGTCTGTGAGTGCCTGTTTACACTGAGTGTATCTAAGGTTATATTAGAGTCTGAAGATGTATTATCACATAAATGATATCATCAGTGATGTAATCAGTAATGTCAAATGAGATGTCAGTGATGTCATCAGTGATGTCGTTTGGGATGTCATCAGTGATGTCATCAGTGATGTCATTTGAGATGTCATCAGTGATGTCATCAGTGATGTCACTGACCATGTCATGAATGATGTAATATGTGACATCATTAGCAGTGGATTGCGGGTCCGCGATATATAGTTAGTGCAACTAACTATATATGGAATTTCAATGGTTTTGTGCAAATAAAATAAGGTTTTTTAAATGCTAATCCCTAACTATATATGGTCTATAACCTATGGTTTTTTCAGTGAATTTTCAAGGTTTTGTAAATGCAAATTCCTAACTATATATGGTCTATAACCTATGGTTTTTTCTGTGAATTTCATTGGTTTTTTAAAAGCTAATATCTATAGCTGTAAAATATATTCTTTATTAAGTGACGTATCACGTAGCCCGTGAGACGGCTCATGATGCATCGCATAACCGTGACGTATCGTCTCTGCAGCGCAAACCAAACCCAAAACGTAAGCGCGCCAGAACACGCTTAAAGATATATATATATTTTTTTAACCTTAATTAGACAAAATCCACACGTGCACATATCACAAACGTTCAAAAAACACAATATGTTGGACTCCCGTTACCCTGCCGGTTAGCTGCCCGGTTAACGTACCAAGAAGCACCTTTACCGCGAAAAATCACTATTTTTTTTTCTTTTGCCCCGCAGGAAACTTTAATAGCCCCCTCATCAATCCTAGGGGTTCAGGAGGGGTCTGCCTTACCCCTTTCATTCATTTACACCTTTTTTTTTCCACCTCTTGTCTCTGGATCCTACCGAGAGACAAGATGGCGGCCGCTCCGGACTGTTTACAATGTTGACAGCCAATCAGCTACTCCTCAGACTCCCGTTACACTGCCGGTTAGCTTCCCGGTTAGCTGCCCGGTTCGCGTACCAAGACGCGTCTCTACGGCAAAAAAATCGGATTTTTTTTTTTGGCCCCGCGTGGCTTTATAATATCCCCCTCATCAATCCTATGGGGTCAGAAGGGGTCTACCTTGCCCTCTTTCCTTCCTTTCCCCCTTTGTTTTGGTCTCCTCTTGTCTCTCGATCCTACCGAGAGACAAGATGGCGGCCGCTCCGGACTGTTTACAATGTTGACAGCCAATCAGCTACTCCTCAGACTCCCGTTACACTGCCGGTTAGCTTCCCGGTTAGCTGCCCGGTTAGCTGCCCGGTTCGCGTACCAAGACGCATCTCTACGGCGAAAAAATCGGATTTTTTTTTTTTGGCCCCGCGTGGCTCTATAATATCCCCCTCATCAATCCTAGGGGGTCAGAAGGGGTCTACCTTGCCCCCTTTCCTTCATTTCCCCCTTTGTTTTGGCCTCCTCTTGTCTCTCGATCCTACCGAGAGACAAGATGGCGGCCGCTCCGGACTGTTTAGAATGTGGACAGACACCGGAGAGCCAATCAGCTTCGCTTCGCAAAGTTCCGATACGCGAAAAGTTCGCTAACCGGAGCGCTACCCGGAGCGCTGTTACAGATATATATCTTGTTTTAAACGTTAATTTCTCAAAATCCACTGAAGCACATATATTGAGACCTAGCAAAGGCACATCGGGCTAACAGTCCCTACAATTTTGCCAAGTTTCGTGGAAATCCATTCAGCCGTTCGGGCTAAAAGTGAGGCCAACCGCCCTATGGAAATTAACATGGGAAAAACGCGTTTTGGGACCCCCCTTTTTTCTCGGCCCCCACTTGACGAACCCCCCTCAAATTTCTAGGAGCTGCTCAGAAACAAAATGTGCCATTTTCCTGTAAATTTCAGCCAATTCCGTCCACAAACGCCAAAGTTATTAGGCATAGAATTTTCAAAAGTGCCATAGAGAAAAAATCCTAACTATATATACCTATATATATATATATATATATATATATATATATATATATATATATATATATATATATTTCAGCGCAAATTGCAAATTCCTCCTGGTCCAAGAAGAACACCAGACACTCTGGAGAAGTATGGCTCAAGGACCAGGGTTCAATTCCCGCCTCGGCGGGTCTTGGGCTCAATTTCCTTGGACCTGATAATTCTCGCCTCAGTGCCGATTCTAATCATGGGTCCCACTCTGCAACTCTGGGCAATAGCTTGCCTAATCTCCACAACGGCCCCAACAACGCTAGGATGCCTGGCTTCACCTTGGGGGTGCCCAGGAGTGGGCACTTCACAGGGAAAAGCCAGGAAGGGCTCCACAGCGGTAGGCGTACAAGCGCGAGATACCCTCATGGGTCGATTTGTGCGCTATAGAAGTGCTACTACAGAGTGCCTGCAAAAAGTGTTAAATTTAACAGCAACAACGACGTGTTTCGGATTTCTCCTTCATCACGGTCATAGGATTCATTCTCATAGTGCAAATTTAAAATACAGTGCATGAACATGGAAAGTGGACTGATATCATCAAGTGTTGAGTTCATAACACTCGAACATAGCGGCCATTTTATAACATCAAATCAGATTAGGACAGTTCATGTAATCCAATAATAGTTCGAAACATGTATTCATTACTCCTATCAAATATACATAATAATCAGAGAAGTTACATGGCGTTCCATACAGTGAGTTGTCAATTTGCTTTTATCACATATGATCAATATAAAATATAACCAACGCATTGTAAACAAATAATTGTCGAAACACCGTTATTTGTAATGCAAAAGGATATAATTGAAATTGCCCACAATGATGTTACAACTCAATTGCTATATTTACTCAAATCTCCGTAGCGTTACTGTGCGCTAAGACATTGCTCTTGCTCAATAAAGCGTATTCAAAAAAAAAAAAGGATGACGAGAATGTATATAATATAAACTCTACCCTGATCCACCAATTGGATCTCTTCCGATACAATTCAGCCCGAGTGGGCAAAAGCGAATACGGAGGTCAATTCGACAGCATATTATAAATACATAGCAAATTTCCAATATGCCAACATTCCGGTCCAAGTGGGCATTAGTCCTTGTATCTTAGGTACTCAGAAATAGGTGATAACAGTCCCTGCATCTGTAAAGAGTTAAAAAAGACTTAGTTCGAAAATATTTTTAAAAGGAAGAAAGAAAAATTGCTCAGCGTGAAGAGATACTGCTCAATTATGTCGACTATGTATAAATCATTTATATATACAAATGAATGGATAGTTCTTCACTAGAATTCAGGCCAGCGGGCTCCGTGGTCTCAGAATCTATTATATATCTTGATTCAAGCTTACGCAGGACTAACGCACGATTACCACCTCTTCTATTCATGGTTACAGAGTCTATGACCATCATTCTCACTAGTTTTTCATTTTGAAAATGACTCTCAAAGAAGTGGCGTGCCACAGGGTATTGCCTGTTATGATTCCTGAATTGGGACACTGTTTTTTATTATATCTTCGTGACACTGGTACTGTAACGCAATTGTGGCATAATGGACAGATCATGGTGCCACATCAAGACATGACAGTGCCGGTGCATTCTGGGACCCATAGTGTAAGCTATGCCCACGTGACCACTTGGTATATATTTCACTCACCTGTGACCAAGGCGATACTTCGCCGATAGGCGTAAAGATTGAGAGTGGACTTTTATGCTGTGTCACAAGACAAATAAAGTCCTTTTGCAAATAAGTAGACGTTGTGGCTTTGAACTCTTTGTGCCTTTAATTCAACAGGATTTCCATTCCTGCGTACAAAGCCTGCCCTGCAGGGTCTTGGGCCTCCGGTAAAATTGAACTTGTGTTTGCGTGTTAATTGAGGAGGCATGACCCGCTGAAACCACGCAGCAACCACCGGACTGCCATGGATATTGGGAGCAGGTGTAAAAAAGGGAGACGAGAGGGGAGAATCCTCTCTCTGAAAACGCAGATTCAAATAATATACAGAAGCGTGACAAGCAATAGCACTGTGCTTATTATGTGAGTAGCATGCACCGTTGAATTGGCACACTGTTTTTTATTATATCTTCGTGACACTGGTACCGTAAGGCAATTGTGGCATAATGGACAGATCACGGTGCCACGTCAAGAAATGACAGTGCCAGTGCTATGCCCAAGTGACCACTTGGTATATATTTCACTCACCTGTGACTAAGGCGATACTTCGCTGAAACGCGTAAGGATTGAGAGTGGACTTTTATGCTTTGTCTCAAGACGAATAAAGATCTTTTGCAAATAAGTAGACGTTGTGGCTTTGAACTCTTTGTGTATATATATATATATATTACCTACTGGCTATCGCCAGTAGGTATATATAGTTAGGATTAATTCCCTATGGGATTTCTGAAAATTCTATGTCTAATAACTTTGGCGTTTGTGGACGGAATCGGCTGAAATTTTCAGGAAAATGGCACATTTTGTTTCTGAGCAGCCCCTGAAAATTTGGTGGGGTTTCGTCAAGGGGGGGCCGAGAAAAAAGGGGGGTCCCAAAACGCGTTTTTCCCATTCATTTTTCCATAGGGCCTTTGGCCTCACTTTTAGCTCGAACGGCTGAATGGATTTGCACGAAACTTGGCAAAATTGTAGGGACTGGTAGCCCGATGTGCCTTTGCTAGGTCTCAATATATGTGCTTCAGTGGATTTTGAGAAATTAACGTTTAAATCAAGATATATATCTGTAACAGCGCTCCGGGCAGCGATCCGGTCCGCTTACTTTTCGCTTATCGGAACTTTGCGCGCAGAAAGCTGATTGGCTCTCCGGTGTCTGTCAACATTCTAAACAGTCCGGAGCGGCCGCCATCTTGTCTCTCGGTAGGATCGAGAGAGAAGAAGAGGTGAAAAACGAAGGGGGAATTTAATGAAAGGGGGCAAGGTATCCCCCTCTTGACCCCCTAGGAATGTTGTTGGGGTTATTAAAGGGTCCTGTGGGGAAAAGGAAAAAAAATGATTTTTCACGGTAGAAGCGCTTCACGGGCCGCGAACTGGGCCGCAAACTGGTAGCGAAACGGGAATTCGCCATTTTGTGCTTCGTTAATTAAATTACTAGGTATAAGGGGGTGCGGGAGACGTATCCTAATCCCCTATGTTTCCTGAGGGTGGCTGAGGAGGCTGATATATGTTGATACATCTCTTCCAGCGGCTGTGCGTGAGCTTTTTTTTATTTTGCTGCGTGACAGTCCCGAGCGGCCGCCATCTTGTCTCTCGGTAGGATCGAGAGAGAAGAAGAGGTGAAAAACAAAAAGGGGAATTTAATGAAAGGGGGCAAGGTATCCCCCTTTTGACCCCCTAGGAATGTTGTTGGGGTTATTAAAGGGTCCCGTGGGGAAAAGGAAAAAAAAATGATTTTTCACGGTAGAAGCGCTTCACGGGCCGCGAACTGGGCCGCAAACTGGTAGCGAAACGGGAATTCGCCATTTTGTGCTTCGTTAATTAAATTACTAGGTATAGGGGGTGCGGGAGACGTATCCTAATCCCCTATGTTTCCTGAGGGTGGCTGAGGAGGCTGATATATGTTAATACATCTCTTCCAGCGGCTGTGCGTGAGCTTTTTTTTATTTTGCTGCGTGACAGTCCGGAGCGGCCGCCATCTTGTCTCTCGGTAGGATCGAGAGAGAAGAAGAGGTGAAAAACTAAGGGGGAATTTAATGAAAGGGGGCAAGGTATCCCCCTCTTGACCCCCTAGGAATGTTGTTGGGGTTATTAAAGGGTCCCGTGGGGAAAAGAAAAAAAAAAAATTTTTCACGGTAGAAGCGCTTCACGGGCCGCGAACTGGGCCGCAAACTGGTAGCGAAACGGGAATTCGCCATTTTGTGCTTCGTTAATTAAATTACTAGGTATAAGGGGGTGCGGGAGACGTATCCTAATCCCCTATGTTTCCTGAGGGTGGCTGAGGAGGCTCATATATGTTGATACATCTCTTCCAGCGGCTGCGCCATCTTGCCTTTTTTCCAATGCCCAATTTTGTCGTGCACGGCATCCATTTTAGATGCCAGGCTGGTCCCAGGCTATCACCTACCCCTGCGGATGTAGTTTATGGCCCCAGCTGTAGAGAATTCAGACATGCCAACCCTCCCGATTCAGGCGTGTGACTACTGATTTCAGTGCTAGTCTCCCGCCTCCCGATTTCTGCAAGCAAAAACCCGGGGGCATATTACGAACAACTAGCGATAATTTTTGTCTCTAACTTGTTTAGAGACAAAAATTATCGCCGCACATCGGCGATTTTTATCGCAGATAAACCTTGCTATTATCGCAGAAAAGTCAGCGATATTCATGTATTATCGAGCAAATGCTCTTAGCCATGTTATCCACCTCCCATTGGATAACATGGCTAAGAACTGCTCAGGGCAGGTGTTAGATTTTGGAGATATCTCCAAAAGTTGGTAATAGAAGGTAGCGATGTTAGGGACTGTTTCCAGTCGCTAACATCTTGGCACGCCACTTTGCATGTCATTAGTGATAAGTATCACTGACATGCAAAGCGGGGCCCAAGATGGTCGCTATCTCCTTTTAGCTGTCACTAACTGGTGTTAGCGACAGCTTGGTAATAGGGAGATAATTTTATCTCCGCTTTCATGGCTTTTAAAGCCAAAAAAGCGGAGATAAACCCCCTTGATAATATGCCCCACGATTCCTTGGGGGTTTCAGCTGACAGGGCTTGGTATTGTGTTACATGGTAATTTTTCCAGGAAACGTCAGAGGGTCGATGCAGGGGTTCTAGAAGAGGTGATGAACCATTTAAGCCTCATGAACAAGCGCATGGTCTTTTTAAGATTTGTGAAGTACTCGGAGCGGCGGTGTGTGTGTTTCCTCTTTCAGGAGCGGGCGGGGGGGCACTGCCAGCAACTTGCCAGGTCAGGTAGTGTTCAACACGTGCATCACCCTTTCTCTGCTTGCTATTGCGCTCCATGCTTCGGAAAGGTAAGAAAAAGAACGTGCATTTGAGTTTGAAATGTCCGATCCTGCAGCAGCACACTTCCAAAGCCCACACATGACAATAACCCGATTCAAGGCCCCATTCACCCATTTTTAAAAAAATAGATAACACTCCAACAAAGTAAGGTTATAAAACTTTATTAACTATTAACTTTAACGAACGGAACAAAAACTAAAAACATTTAAACATTTCTCAACACAAAAAGCAACAATGGTTAGAAGCTGTCTTTTGTGCGAATAGTCCTAAGGCAGCACAACGTGCAGAGTTCTGGACGGCACCCAGGTGATGTCGCCTGGGTGCCGCACTGGTTTAGGGATCCTACAATGCTGCTCCGAAAATTGGCGTGGGGCGTCCCGGGTGGGGCGGGGGGAGGCCTCGTCAGTAGCGGTCTGTTGTGCGAATAGTCCCAAGGCAGCACAACGTGCAGAGTTCTGGACGGCACCCAGGTGATGTCGCCTGGGTGCCGCACTGGTTTAGGGATCCTACAATGCAGCACAGAAAAACAGCGTGGGGCGTCCCGGGTGGTGCGGGGGGAGGCCTCGTCAGTAGCGGTCTGTGTCCAGTGTCACATGGCTGACACAACATGTACGACAGGCACCCAGGTGATGTCCAGTAAACTGCCGCACTGGTTTTGGTATCCTACAATGCTGCTCCGAAAATTGGCGTGCGGCGGCCCGGGGGGGGGGGGGCGTGGGGGAGGCGGCGTGAACGGGCCTCCCCAGGTGGCAGCCATCTAGCTGAGTTGCGCCCGCTCTTGCGGTTACAGCGTCTCGCTCACCATGTTGTTGAGTTGCTCCCACTCTTGCAGTGCAGCGATAGGCGGCTGCCACATGGCTCTTAAAATGGCGGACGGCTCCTCGGTTTTGGGCCTGGTCCACTGAAATGGCCCTGGGACACTTTGGAACTCGGACGCTTGCCTGCTAGGGCTTGGGCTCCATTCTCGAAAAGCGTCCCCTCAGCCGTGAAGATTGTACAAAAGTCTTGGGGGCCCCCGACTCCCGCAGGCTTCCGGTGGGGAGCGGCTGCCATGATTGCTCGCGGAATGACCACGACGGAGCCACGAGATGGTGGTGCTCTCATGCTGACGCCAGCTTCAGTCTGAATGATCCAGAAACAAGGTGGGGCTTTCATCGTTTGGGAAAAAAAAATGTTCTAAACCAATGAAAAGTGTTATTTTTAGGTCATATGACCAAGCCTTCCATCTTTAGGAAACCAAAAGTAAAATGAACCAATGAAAAGTTTTATAAACAAGTCACATGACCTGTTATGCGGCATAGGGCTACAAAAAGCGTAGAAAATCCGTTGGCACGTGAGGCGGCGTCAGTAGCGGACCGATGTGCGAATAGGCCGAAGGCAGCACAACGGGCCGAGATCCGGATGGTACCGAGGTGGTGTCCAGCAAATTGCCGCACTGGTGTGGCCATCCTACAATGCTGCGCCGAAAGACGGCGTGTCCAGCTGAGTTGCGGTCACTGTTGCGGTACAGTGACTCGAACGCGCCGAGATCCGGATGGCACCGAGGTGGTGTCCAGCAAATTGCCGCACTGGTGTGGCCATCCTACAATGCTGCGCCGAAAGACGGCGTGTCCAGCTGAGTTGCGGTCACTGTTGCGGTACAGTGACTCGAACGCGCCGAGATCCGGATGGCACCGAGGTGGTGTCCAGCAAATTGCCGCACTGGTGTGGCCTTCCTACAATGCTGCGCCGAAAGACGGCGTGTCCAGCTGAATTGCGGTCACTGTTGCGGTACAGTGACTCGAACGCGCCGAGATCCGGATGGCACCGAGGTGGTGTCCAGCAAATTGCCGCACTGGTGTGGCCATCCTACAATGCTGCGCCGAAAGACGGCGTGTCCAGCTGAGTTGCGGTCACTGTTGCGGTACAGTGAGTCGAACGCGCCGAGATCTGGATGGCCCCGATGTTGTGTCCAGCAAGTTGCCGCACTGGTGTGGCCATCCTACAATGCTGCGCCGAAAGTCGGCGTGGGGTGCCCCGTTGGCTTATGAGGTGATGTCAGTAGTGGACCGATGTGTGAATAGGTCGGAACCAGCACAAGGCGCCAAGATCCGAATGGCAAGTCCTGGATGTTGAGTGCCTCAGTTGAGAGTTCTGAGCAGTGCTTGTAAGACTGTCTGAAGCTTATTTGCACCTGCTGCAGCTTCACTAGGTCCGGCGGAACTTTTTGCCTTTTCCTTTCTGCTTCTTTTCCTACAATCCGTTTCATCTGAAGACACGATCAGGTCCCTGAATGTGTGCAGGGGGACGCTATTGATTGAATGAAAATGGCGGCTTGACACAAAGCTGACTCAAGCGTTACTGTTGGTGCTATACAGACAAAAATTGGTTTTCAGTTTGTACATTCTTCAAGTTTTTTTTTTCCATCCAAGTCTGATTGAGAGTTTGTAGAAAAATGGCTTCAGATTTTCCACATACTACTCTTCAACATTCTTCCTAAATGTAACAATGTGAAACTCACTAGGAGAACGGCTGTTTCTGTTTCCTTTCAAAATGCTGCCAACAATATTTTCTGAATGGAAGACACCATCTTGTAGCATAAAGGGCCGAAAGGGGTTCTGGTCTGGCCGATGGTTGGTGGAGACATTTTGACTATATCTTGGACCTGCCCGGCCTCGCCCAAAATGGCGCCGGTATAAATGGGACTCGTAACTCCTTGCCCGCAAATGTATATCTAGAAAATGTTATTGTAAGTGGCCCTGTTCTATTTTAATCACAAAATGTATGTCCACCGATTCCGCAACTGTTAGACACCTTAGTTCTTGCAACCTAATGGCCCGCTCGTTACGTTCCTCTACAGTGTAAATGTCTCCTCATCATATACGATTTCAGTTTGCTCCGTGGCCGGCCCACGTGGTTATAGGCCCGTATTTGTATACTGACATTTTCACAATAAAGGTTTTTAAAACAAAACACGGTAGTAGTATTTACATTGGTAAAGTTTTTACTTTTAGTCACTGTTTTCGAATCAGTAAAAGGCAAGTGAAATAAAGCAGTCCAATTACATGACGGATAAAAGGTTTTATATGTAGGAACGCAGTAAAGATAAATGGTCAAGGGCAGTTGTGTTTTTCATGTCTGCAACATAAAGTGATCGATAAGAATCTGATAATCAGGCGTATCGGCGACTAAGACAGCAGGCCGAATCTCTTTTACTCAACGGCTCCGTCATGGAAGGAAGAAACGCCCTTTTTCTCGAAAAAGGAATATATTTTACTTGCAAGACAGTTGTAAATTTTCCGGGAAAGTACATTAGCCTGGAATATTATAACATATGTTTGAAAAAAAAATATTGTTCGAAAATAATAAAAAGCGTAATTTTTAGGTCATATGACCAAGCTTTTCATCATTAAATTAACAAAAGTAAAATGAACCAATGAAAAGTTTTATTAACAAGTCACATGACCTGTTATGCTTACGTTACGCGCTGCGCGCCGCGCCTCGGATCGCTTCCGGGTGCGCTAACGCGGCGTGTCATAAAACGCATTACGCGACAACGTAGGTCAAAAATATAGTCTAAATGTCTCCACCAACCAGCGTTCAGAACACAACCCCTTTCAGCAGTCCAAAAAGTTCTGTTAAATGAGAACAGAGGGGACAGGCAACAAGAACCATCAGTCAAAGAGGGGAGGGCAAGTTCTTCTCTTCCGGGTCATGTTGGGGCGCTACCGGAACTGATCGAATTGGTAGTCTATAGTGTTTCTGGATGTTTCAGACTTAAGCAGGCGTCAGCATGAGACCACTACCATCTCGTAGCTCCGTCGTGGCCATTCCACGAGCAATCATGGCAGCCGCTCCCCACCAGAAGCCTGCGGGAGTCGGAGGCCACCAAGACTTTTGTAGAATCTTCACGGCTGAGGGGACGCTTTTCGAGAATGGGACCCAAGCCCTATCAGGGAAGCGTCCGAGTTCCAAGGTGTCCCAGGGCCATTTTAGTGGACCAGGCCCAAAACCGAAGAGCCGGCCGCCATTTGGAGAGTCCTGTGGCAGCCGCCTATCGCTGCACCGCAAGAGCGGGCGCAACTCAACTACATGGTGAGCGAGACGCTGTAGTCGCAAGAGCGGGCGGTAAACAGCTGAATGGCGGAAGAGGCACAGTGTAGCAAAAGCGGGCGGAATGGCAACTAAAACGATAAAGGGGCGCCCCACTACAGCTTGTCTTCAGGTCAAACGGATTGTGGGACAAGGTCCAGAATTGAAGAGTCATCAAAAGGCAAAAAGTTCCGCCGGACCCCGGGAGCCGGCCGCCTATGTCGGGGGCGATCTCAGGCTACACCAGTGCTATAAGACTTGGGGAGGGTGTCGGAGCCATGCGTCTTCTCCGAGTCCATGGCCATCACACCGCCCCTCAGGGGCCTCCGTCAAGCTGTTTAGGAAGGTAACATATCACATTGTTTTCTATTGCAGTCAGGTCTACAAACGACACTCACTTACTTTGAGAATAGTGAAGCTGCAGTAGGTGGAAATAAGCTTTAGACAGTGTTACAAGCACTGCTCAGAACTCTTAACTATGGCGCCCAACATCCAGAACTTATGCTATTTGAGAATGGCAGTGACATCGAAGCATCTCAGGGACCAAAACCATTAACGTACTTTCACGTATGAAAATCTTACTTGGGGAGGGGGCAGGAGCGAAGCGCCCTCTCCCAGTCAGCGCCACCACACCGTATGTTGAAAATCTGAAGCCATCGTTCTACAAAGTCAACCAAACTTGGATTGAAAAATCTAGAAAAATGTACAAACTGAAAACCAGTTTTGGTCTGCATAGCATCAGTAGCAACGCTTGAGTCAGCTTTGTGTCAAGCCGCCATTTTGATTCAACAAAGCACAGGCATTGAAAAAGGCTGAAATTCAGAACTCTAAACTATGGCACCCAACATCCAGGAGCTTGCCATACGGATCTTGGAGCCTTGTGCTGCTTTCGATCTATTCACACATCGGTCCACTACTGACATCATCTTATAAACCAACGTTATGTAAATAGTTTTTTAATAAAATGTTTTACCCTGTTTCTTTGCTGGTGTGTTGTCTATATTTTTAATATTTGCATAGGGTTTGTCGTTATTTTGTGCGGGATGGGTGATGGAGCCGAGCTGTCTTGCAGCCCTCATGGTGTGGAGCTCAGTTCATCTCACTATTTTCGTATTTCTCATGAAGGGTTGTTCCTAATATTTCTATTTTAGCGAGGTCAAAAAGAGATCCAATTAGTGGCCTACTGATTTTGCTCGATTACTTTTATTTTTTTACACGATTTTTCACTATCTGCAAAGACTAAACAGAGTATTGCGACTTTGTGCTTGTTTGTAAATAGAGAATGATTCAAAGAGAATCAATTCTAAAACAGTAAATGCTTGGACAACAATCAATCAAATGGAGAGACAAGGAGGCACGACGGATTACAACGGGGGTAAAGGCCTGCGTTAACTACCCTTCAGTATCTGCAAAGAGAGAGTACTACTAAGACAAAAGAGGGGAGGGGGGGGGTGCAGCGTTCAAAGCACATCAGCGTGCATAAATACGAAAATGTTTTTATCTATCACGTACTTGACATTTTAAAGCTTTTCATATTTGCTATTAAAAAACCAATGAAATTCATAGAAAAAACCATAGGTTATAGTGGATATATAGTTAGGAATTTGCATTTACAAAACCTTGAAAATTCAATGAAAAAACCATTGGTTTTAGGCCATATATAGTTAGGAATTAGCATTTACAAAACCTTATTTTACTCGCATAAAACCATTGAAATTCCATATATAGTTAGAAGCGCTAACTATATATCGCGCACCCGCAATCCACTGCTGATGATGTCACATATTACATCATTCATGACATGGTCAGTGACATCACTGATGACATCACTGATGACATCTCAAATGACATCACTGATGACATCACTGATGACAACTCAAATGACATCACTGATGACATCTCAAATGACATCACTGATGACATCACTGATGACAACTCAAATGACATCACTGATGACATCTCATTTGTCATCACTGATCACATCACTCATGTGATAATACAATGAACCTCTTCAGACTCTAATATAACCTTACATACACTCAGTATAAACAGACACTCACAGACTGCCACTCATCCATGGAGTTACTCACACACCTAGTCAGTCATGCAAAGAATCAATCACACCTCCATTTCCTCAACTATACAGTTATACACATCTTACTTATTCAAACATATAATAACACATATTTACTCTCTTATATAATCCCTGATACAAGCTCACAGTGATCGATACAGCCACTCACACATTCACTGGCTCTTATGTTCAGTTATTTATATATCTCAACTCTCACATGTATTGTGTTTTACATACGTACTTACTTGCACATGTAGCAATGAGAAATCCATTCACTCACCAACAGACCCATGCACAGTCAACCGCCCATATAGCTGTTTCCACATGCACTCTTGAACTCATACTCCTAGTGAATCAACTGCTTACACATCTATGCACAGAGTCACGCACCTCCCAGCCACCCACACACACACTCAGCCTCCCATTCAAATACTTGGGCAACCAATCAATAACCCATATGGCCACTCTTATAGCTACTGATCAACACATGCAGCAGCTTACACAACAACAAACATAATGATGCACAAATTAAGACAATTTAGTCACTAACCCATGCACTCAGTGAGACACATTTAATCACTCTCTCATACACTCAGTCATGCACCTACTAAATTCTTCATCCAGACACTTATACATCCACTCATTCTTCAATATGTAAAACATATTTAAACTTTACAGACACATACAATCACTGGATGTTGTCATCAGTGATGTCATCAGTGATGTCACTGACCATGTCATGAATGATGTAATATGTGACATCATCAGCAGTGGATTGCGGGTGCGCGATATATAGTTAGCGCTTCTAACTATATATGGAATTTCAATGGTTTTATGCGAGTAAAATAAGGTTTTGTAAATGCTAATTCCTAACTATATATGGCCTAAAACCAATGGTTTTTTCATTGAATTTTCAAGGTTTTGTAAATGCAAATTCCTAACTATATATCCACTATAACCTATGGTTTTTTCTATGAATATATATATATATATATATAGAAACGCTCAGTCTTCTCTCACAGCAGTGAAAAAATGGATCGCACTCCCAGGCTTGAGGTTCTTTCAGTATTTTATTATCGTGATTCACAACCAACAAACAGGACGCGTTTCGGCATCGCGCCTTTTTTAACTGCTATATATATATATGTATAAAGTAACTGAAGTCCCACCCAAGCTCTCTGCCCAAGTGAGGTCAATGACAGGACATGAGGCTGACAATACCCAACAGCACAAACCTCCAAAGGTCACTGAGTAAAGTCAGGCTCACTCCCAGAAAGTAAAAGCTAAAGGTAAGGTTTATTTGAGATGTCATCAGTGATGTCACTGACCATGTCATGAGTAATGTAATCTGTGAAGTCATAAGCAGTGCATTGCGGGTGCATGAGTGATAGTTATCTCCCTAACTGTAACGGCTGAATTTCACTGGTTTTGTACAAGTGAATCCTAAGCATAACTATGCTGTTGGTGTAATCTTTTGTTTTTATTCAGTGAATTTCTAAGGTTTTTTAAAGGTGAATTCCTAACTACCACATCTCTGTAACCATTGGTTTTGTCACTGAATTTCATAGGATTTTAAATGCTAATTCCATACTATAATGTTGCTCTGACTTTTGTTTCTTTCAGTGAATTTCTAAGGTTTTTCTAATTCTATTTGCTAACTATAACATTCCTATAATTTTTCATTTTTTAGTGAATTTCTAAAGTTTTGTTAAATATATTTCTTTGCTAGAACATCTGTGTTATAAATAAAGGAAGAGGCAGTGAGGTGAAGTCAGTTCAGTTATTGGGTTTATTCAAGTATAAGGGTAGAAAAACCGGACCAGCACGACCGGGACCAAACGGGCAAAAATCACCGTTGGGACCGAACGCTGGCCACGCAGAGCAAGCAGGCAGCTCGAGCTCAGCGCGAGATGCACGCTGAGAACATGGAAATATAACACATCTCCTTTCCTTAAACAATGGAAAAGGAGGAAAGCACTAAAGCAAACCAAACAAGGAAAGCACAGCAGAACACAAAAGAACATTGCTTAGAACATGCAGTTTTCACTTTTAGAAACGAGGTACCAAGTAACATGAGACTTGGCAAGTGGCATAACCTAGAACATAAATTTATCACGAAACCTTCAAATATCATAAGATCATGTAACCCCACACCCTTCCTTAGGCAGGCGAAGGAAAAAAAAACACACAAGGAAAAGAAAAGGAAGCTTATACAAAATCCTTCAAATAAGCAGGAGCAACTCTTTTCCCAGTCGGTCTGCACACCTCTTCAATGACCGCCTTTTTGTTGACAGGCACATGAGTGGTAGGCTTGGCCTTTTTCTGGTAAAGTGCAACCCTGCGGAGGTTCCAGGTTTGCCCATTCTGCAGCCTAATGTAGTTACCAAGCACAGATTTCACCTGGTAAGGTCCTCTGAATTTGTTAAACATATTTTGATTTCCACCCGGTTTCACCTTAACTAAATCCCCTTCAGCTATGTTGGTGGAAATGCTATTTCTCAACTTACTGTGATTGCTCCTCTCTGCCTTCCCATGCAGCCAAGTGGGAATTAGCTTTGTACCCGGGAGTCTCCCTCGCATGAGTTCAAAAGGTGTGACAGACATGTTACTGTGAACAGTTGTGCGGTATGCCCACAACATTTCTTTAATCTCCTTCTGTACTGACCGACCGGAAGCTAAGGCAAGTTGCATAGTGCCTTTTACCAGTCTGTTCACCCTCTCGCACAATCCGTTCCCTTGAGGATTGTAGAGTGACGTGCGTAGGTGCCTTAAACCCAAAAACGCAAAATAATTCTCCATGGTCGCAGAGGTGAGTTGCGTACCGTTATCTGTTAGGACCATTGAAGGAATCCCCTCACGCCTAAAAATCTCATCTAGAACCTTGACTGTGGACTCAGCAGTGATGCTCTTCATGAAGGCAACCTCCACCCACCTAGAAGCCGAATCCACTAACACCAAAGCAAACTTCTCTGTGTCCAGCAGGTCATGAAAAGGGCCTATAAAGTCAATGCAGACCTTCTGCCACGCACCATCATCAGAAATAATCTGTCCCCTTGTGTCCTTGCTAGCGCAAACCTGTAGCCTCTTTTCCGACTCTTTACACGACTGACACTGCTCAACCCAACTCTTCACCTGCGCATCAACTCCCGGCCACCAAAAATCAGCCTTGACACGTTTGCCAGTGAGAGTTTGTCCTAGGTGGCCCTCATGCGCCAAAGCAATGATTCGGGGTCTGAGGGACACAGGAGGTATGTATTTCTCACCCCGCACGAGGATGGACTCAGTCAACAAAGAAATTTCATCCTGTAGCTGGACATAAGGCCTAAGAGCGGGTGAAACCGTACTTTGCCTTGACACTCCTTCCTTGCACATCTTAATCAACCCTTCCATTACCAGATCCTTTCCCATCTCCTCCACCCATTCCTCCTTGGATATAGAAGAGGGTAAATCACTCCCCAGGTCATCTAAAAACGCGACTACACTCTCAGTTACTAATTCCTTGGGCAGTACTTTAGTGTCTGGCAACCTCGACAAACAGTCAGCAACACTGTTGCACCAACCAGGTAGGTATTCCACATTGCACGTAAATTCTTGAAGGCTAACAGCTAGTCTCGCCAACCGCCCAGAGCAATTCCTAATACCCCCTGGAGCTAGAACCTTCAACAGTGGCTTGTGGTCAGTTCTGAGTGTGAACGTGATCCCCCACAAGTACACACGAAAATATCGAGTGGCCCACGCAGCCGCCAATGCCTCACGCTCTATGACCGAGTAATTTCTTTCAGTCTCGGTCAGAGAACGTGACGCAAACGCAACGGTATTCTGTTTGCCACCACCTTTTTGTGTGAGAACTGCTCCGATCCCAACAGAGCTAGCGTCAACGGTGAGGATAGTGTGAAAAGATTGAACAAAGCTTGAGAGGATATTAGCATCTAAGATATTTTGTTTGATCACTGAAAAAGCATTTCTCTGGTCATCTCCCCATGTAAAACCTTTCCCTTTTCTCAAGATGGCACGTAAGGGTTCTACTTTCTCTGCAAAATTTTTAACGAACTTGGCATAGTACTCTACCATGCCCATAAAGGACCTTAGTTTGTCTTTGTCATCAGGTTCAGGCACATTGCATATTGCACTTACTAAATCCTTCTTTGGCTGAATCCCAAGGCCAGACACATGATACCCCAAATAGTCTACTTCCCCAACAGCAAAAACACATTTTTCTTTGCGCAGGGTCAAACCAGCCTTTGAAAGAGCAGTGAGAACTTTGTTAAGAATAGCATTGTGATCATCAGCATCTAAACCATAAATTAGGATATCGTCTTGAAAGAATACCACTCTTTCTATGCCTTTCAAAACGTCAGTGATGATTCTTTGAAATGCGCTTGCCTCAGAACAAAGGCCAAACGGGAGTCTTTTGAATTGATATGTTCCCTCCGGAGTGATGAACGAAGTGAATTGTCTTGAGTCCGGGTGAAGTTTTACCTGATGGTATGCGCTGCGAAGGTCCAACTTCGAGAAAACTTTACCTCCGCCCAAACTCAGAACAATTTCGTTTATGTTAGGGAGTGGAAAGTTGTCCATTATCACAGCCTTGTTTAGACTCCTCATATCCACACAGAAGCGCAAAGAGTTGTCCGGTTTCTGTGTGATAACTACAGGACTTAACCATTGTGTGGCCTCTACAGGTTCAATTATGTTATCATCCAGCAACTGTTTGATGATTTTTCTAACTTCATCTCTTGCAGACAAAGGTATTTTCCTTGCAGTATGTTTCACTGGTGCAATACACTTCTTAGTTTTAATAATATGTTGATAACCAACAGCTTCCCCCAGTTTCTCACAAAATATATTCTCATGCCTTTTTAGAATGCTCTCTAAATCACCAGGAAAACTATTGCACTCGCTCTCATTATCTATACACAACACAGGTGGATCTGCTCTTGGGTTCACCCTTATATTTAGTTCGTACTGGTGTAGCCATCCCAAAATGGCAGGGCCATGAGGTGACACGTAGACCTTCCCTCGAGTAACCCTTCCTTTAAACATAATATTGGCCTCAAAGAACCCAAGGACACCAATGCTTACCCCTTGATAACCTCTCAGGGTGATGTCGGATTTGATGAGAGTTGACTCTTTGCACGAGGAATTAAACAAACTTTTGGGGATTATAGTATACAATGAGCCGGTATCTACCATAAGATTTACTACACACCCATTCAGTTCAAAATCAGCCTTTGGGCGAGACAAAACAACATCTCCCATCAACTCTTGACTACCAGCAGATGTAATCATCATTACCTCCGCCTCATCATCAGTGGTTTCACTTTCAACTATGGCAACCTTTTTAAGACCACTATTAGTTCCACACATACGTGCATAATGTCCTTTCTTTCCACACTTTAAACAATCCCCGGACAAAGCTGTACAGTTTTTTGAATCAGCTAAGTGAAAAGGACTACCACACCTGTTGCATGAACGTGTGGTTTGTCTGAATCTGTTTGGTTGCCCACCCTTACTAAACGAGGTTGAGGCTTTCCCTCCTCTATTCACCTGTCTCCCTTGTATTGGGTTGACAGCTTCTAAGCTAACAGTTTGTAAAACCGTAACTTCCTGCCCACTGGCGTGCCCATGTTGTATCCTCTTAAGTTCCTTCATGCATCTGTCACTTTCTTCAGCCACCTTGGCAATCGTGATTGCCTCAGTGAGAGTGGGATTTTTAGCTGCCCACAGCTTTTCTTGTGTTTTTTTGCTAAGGCATTGCACAATTAACTGATCACGGATCATTTCATCCTGAATATTGCCAAATTGGCACTTCATAGAAAGCTCTCTTAGCCTAGACACAAACTCATCAATTGTCTCATTCTCTCTTTGAGGGGCAGTATAAAATTTATGTCTGCGCATTACCACATTTTCTTGTTTTGCAAATCTCGTATACAATCTAAACAGAGCATCTTTATATACATCATCAATATCTAAGGGTGGGCTCGGTAAATACTTAAAAACTCTCTGTCCCTCTTTCCCTAATGCACCCAGTAATAAAGCCTTTTTCCTGACAGCAGAAAATTTTGTACCATCTAATGCTACTATGTAGTTCTCGAATGCCTCACACCAGTCATCCCATTCCATGGACGGCTCACCTGGGGCACTCAAGAAAGGGACAGGGGCTAGGATGGTGTTGTTTACATTCATTGTTTGAGCAGTGAATTAAAGTCACAGTAAGGTGAACAATTAGTGTGTGTGTCACTGTAGTTTTGGTTTGCAATTATATGACACACTGGATTTAAAGTGAGTGTGTCACTGCTGTCTACAAATTTTGTGGCTTCCGATATAAGTGTGTGTGTGTCACAGTTGTTTTAATCTCCTTTCCTTCAAAATGACACACAGTATATGGAGTGAGCGTGTCACTGTTCGCTGTATTCCAATGCAGGAAGGCTTTACGTTTTAAACTTGAGCCTGTGCCGCTTTCAGACGTATTCTATGTTAAGTTCCACAAGTTTGTCTCTAATCTTGAGCACGTTGCCCTTTAAAGTAGTCCCTTCCGTTTTAATTTTCTGCTAGTGTCGCTTTCAAAGCGCGTTGCCCTTTTAAATAGTCTTCGCGGTGGGGCTCACCAATGTTGCCTTTCAGGACAGAGGGAGATTTCCCTTTTAAACGCGAAGGTACAGAGACGCTGCTGTCTGCGTTGACGGGCTGGGAACTTATGGCCACCGCTCCGTCAAGTTTCATGCAGAGTTAAACTTTCCCGGTGAGTTATTTTGACATACCTTCTGTATAGGCTTACGGTACAGTCTTTGCTTCTATGCGGCACTTCTCGCCGAGTCGCAGAAGCTCTCCTTTGGTCGGGTTCACTTTTCTCCCTTTCGACGTGTTCGTCGTCGGTTTCCGCTTTCCGCTTCACTGTCGTCTTCTGTCGTCGCCAAAATGTTATAAATAAAGGAAGAGGCAGTGAGGTGAAGTCAGTTCAGTTATTGGGTTTATTCAAGTATAAGGGTAGAAAAACCCGACCAGCACGACCGGGACCAAACGGGCAATAATCACCGTTGGGACCGAACGCTGGCCACGCAGAGCAAGCAGGCAGCTCGAGCTCAGCGCGAGATGCACGCTGAGAACATGGAAATATAACAATCTGTTTAATTGATACTTATGTTGAGCAACTTTCAATTATTTTTAAAGCTTTAGAGAAGTGGTTTAGTGATCTCCTCTTTAAAATTGTCTGCTTATAATGTTTTATGAAGAAAGCCACTTTTACTTCTAAAAGTCAATAAAATATGTATACAGCTATTTTAATTGATATTTGACACTAGTTTTCTACTGATCTCCTGTTTAAAGTTGTCAGTCTATAATATTTTTTACAAAACCACTTTAAGTTAGGGTTTCCCGTTCTCGCTGCGATACTTGAATTCAAGGTGAACTTGCTAACCACAGATACTGCGTTTTCCAGAAATTCTAAAACACATATATAGACATATTTTAATTGATGTTTGATGTTAGTTGTTAAGGGTTGTCCTCTTTAAATGTGCTTTTGTAACTGGCTGCATGAGTTTAAAACTTAAAAAGTCAGCGGGCGTGGCTTCGCAGGCACCGATGGTGGATGCAGCTTGCTAGAGCTCCCACCGGCCCGATTATTATCCGGCAATTTATCCTGGCTCCTGAACCAACCTTGCAGCCTACACCTGCGGCAATTGTGGCGTAGAGCAGGAGGTGTTGCCCGGTGTGGTATTCTGCACTCCCAGGCCCTTTGCAGCGGAGACAGCAGCAGCGGCGGCTTGCGGCCTAGTCCCGGGGAGTGACGCCGGGGCCTCGATTTTGGCGCCTCCCGGTCGGGAGGTCTCCGCGCCGGCCGGCTGTGCTTGCATTTATACTGGGCCTGGGGCCCCCATTGGTGGTGGAGCTGTGTGCGAGTCCTCGGACCTGTCCGGTGCAGAGGAGGTGATGACCTGTGCTGGGAGAGCGGCCGGAGGGAGCTGTGGCCTACCTTGGAGCCACGAGACCGGGACCTCGAGTTTCGCGACTCTCGACGGTGAGCGCTGGAGACTTGCGGTGGCCAGGAAACCAACTTGGGCGACTGAAGGTGCGGTGCCCCCGAGGTGAGACCCTCCCAACGAGACTGGTGTGGGGCGATTGTGCTTCCTTGGCCCATAAGCTGGTGGGCGACCCGAGACTCAGGTGAGTGTTGTGATCGGGGCCTGAGGGGGCCCGGTGGCAGCGCCAGGAGAGACGGCGTGATCGACCTGGGTGACTCTGTGTGGCCCCATCTGAGTATAGACACAAGGCGGTGAGGGGTAGTGGCCGTCACACGCAGCACCGGTGAGTGCCCGGAGCAGTTGGACTGTGTGGCGGAGAGGCTCCACCCGGGGCTGGTGGCTAGTTGCTGAGAGGCCTGGTGCGGGGACACGGGCCCCTCTATTGTGGTGTGGAGATCGGACCAAGGGCCTCTCGGTGCGGGGGCTGGGCCTGGCCGGGACACCATTGTGCGCATTGCTTTGGGGAGCAGCCTTGTGGAACCCGGTATACCCCCTGGCGGCAGACGGCAATAGCGTGGGGGAGCTGTGTGCCTGGAGACATTCGTGTGGTGTACCCTTGGCTAAAACTGGTGGTGTGGGGTGTCAGCACTGAGAAATACTGAAAAAGATTGGGCACTCTGCACTCCTAAAGGCTCATTTAGTAAACCTAATTTTAAATTGAATCCTATTGATAGCGTGGTGCTCTTGCTCAAACTGGCCGGCTCTCGCCAGGGCACAACATGGAAACACAAACTCCCTGAGTGATTGCAATAATGATGTTAAAAGGAATCACCGTACATGATGTAATGTGCTAAAAGGAGAATATTCCAGAAAGAAAACCGTCATTAAAATAATGACATCTTCAAGCATTTGAGTTCTTTGAGTCTTATGGACAATTTGTTGTGAATACTGTTTTGTGAAGTATAAGAGAAACAAACATTTATTTAATACAAAGGAAGGAATTGTGTTTTTACAGGAGCATCCCACGGGAGCTTGCGAACAGTGCGTCGCTCTCAAACAGTCTCTGTTTGTGTTTCCGTGTCGGCACCGAGGCAATCTACGAACACTCCGGATACAGTAGGCTCCAGGTGTGCCGCGACCATGACCAGAGGCGGAGGAGGCAGTGGGTCCGCCAAACGGGGGCCTATCGATAAATTCACGGGGCCGAGTGGGGTGCCCGGTGCGTCAGGTGGAAGTCAAGGGATGGGCCCTGATAATGCGGCGCTCATGGCGGCGATTACCCAGTCCAGGGACATGCTTGACGCCAAGATAGGGGCAGTTGGAGCAGACCTGACCCTATTGCGTCAAGACCTATGAAACGCATAGCGCGTATCACTGAGGCGGAATCCAGGATATCGGTGGTGGAGGACGACGTTGGGACCCTGAAGCGGAAAATGGCAGCAATGGAAAATGTCCAGAGGGGCCTTGAGCTCCGGGTGGAGGATGCCGAAGGGCGGGCATGCAGGAACAACCTTCGCTTTGTGGGGTTTCCGGAAGGCTGTGAGAAAGGGAATATGGAACTCTTCTTGTCCCAGTGGTTGGAGAATTGGCTTCCTCCGGACGCTCTGTCGCGCTGTTTTGTGATTCACCACGCACATAGAGCCCTGACGCAAAAGCCGCCGGTGGGGGAGCGGCCCAGACCGGTGATAGCTCACATCCTGAATTTCCATGACAGGGACACTATCCTACGGGAGGCAAGGGCCAAAGACTCTCTTCTATTTGAAAACCAGAAGATCATGATCTTTCCGGACTATACCAGAATCGTGCAACAACAACGGCATTAGTTCCTCACCGCCAAGGTGAAACTACGAGGTTTGAAGATCCAATACTCCTTACTTTATCCGGCGCGCCTGCGGGTAGTCTTCCAGTCGCGAGCCCATTTCTTTGATACACCGGAAGACGTCTTTAAATGGACTGATGAGACAGTGAGCGTCTGTCCGCATGCCCAACCGGGACTGAACCCGGGCCACTCGAGGGGCCCATCGCAGGAACGGGAGGATCAAAGTGCCAGAAGCAAGAAGAATAGGAGGTCGAGATCGCGGAAGCGCTCCTCTTCACGGGATGGGCGTCGGGATGGCGCGCCCAATGACTCCGACCACTCTGGCAAAGATCATGGAGGGGTCTCGAGGACTGAACTTGCATGCAGATATCACAGGCTCCCACTGGGAGGAAGTGCTTTAATGTGTCCTCTTGGACTGCCGCTTGCTAACTGAATGTATAGTCACTTCTCGCTTTTTTTCTTTTTCATCGTTGAGACTGTGTGGGGTGGCGGAGGGGGGTTTGGGTAGCTCTTTTACAGGGGCTTTGCCTCCTACACATGTGGGAGATGCTGGGGGGGGGTCTGTTGGTTGAGAGAGTAGTTGGGATCCATGAGGGAGGGGTTACTGGGGATCCATTGGAGTGGGTGGCCGCTGACCTCCCATTGGGGGTTAGGGCACTCCTGGACTGCGACAGATACTTCAATGTTGTTGAGGTATAGGGGAGGGGGGAGGTCAGTTTTCCGGGAGTTGGGTTGGGGATGTGTCTGGGGGTGGAGGGTGGGGGGTTGCGCAATGTTTGGGTCCACAGGGGTAACTTGTTCACACGTGATGGTCCACAAGGTTCGGCTCATGTCCTATAGACAAATACACTCACCTACACCCTGGCGATTGCAGATTTTTCCAATTGATGGCAGCTAGGGATTCTGCCTCTGAGCTCCCCAGAGCTGCGCTGAGAATTGTGAGTTGGAACGTACGGGGTATGCTAGACAAAATCAAAAGGGGCGCTGTGCTGCGACAGGGGAAAAAGGAGAAGGCTGATGTCCTATTGTTACAAGAGACTCATCTCCTAGGTACCAAGACTCTGAGTTTACAGCGCTATGGGTACCATCAGGTGTTCCATGCTGGGTTTGTTAGGGGGTCCCGGGGTGTAGAGGTTTTGGTTCACCGCCGGGTGTCCTATATTCATTCTACACACTGGATTGATGCCCAGGGCAGATATGTCTTTATCAAGGGAATGATTGGCGAGGAATAGGTGGTCTTTGGTAGTGTGTATGCTCCCCCCCCTTGCAAGGGTCCCTGGTGGAGAAGCTGTTCGCAGTTTGGGCTGAGATACCTGACATGCTGTCGGTGATAGGAGGCGATTGGAACGATGTTATGGATGGATCGGTGGATCGCTGCAGGCCGAATGGCGGACAGCTGGCGGCTGCCCCTACGAGACTGAATGATATGGTGAGAGGTATGGGATGGACGGATGCATGGCGCTATCAACACTCTCACAGTCTGGAATTTACCTATGTTTCGGCGGTTCATCGGTCCTTCTCACGGCTGGACTGCTTGTTTGTCCCGTGCGCCAAAATTGGTAGGGTAGCATCGACGGCTATACTGCCGCGTAGGCTTTCTGACCATTCCCCCATTACGATTGATATCCTCCTCGACAGAAGGCGGCAGCCATTTCGGTGGCGCCTCTCTACTTGGCACCTGCAACATGACGATTTCCAGTCCCATATGTGGGAGGCCATTGCTCACTACTGGGAGGAGAACGAGAGGCCTGATTCAGACGTGGTGACCCTATGGGAGGCCATGAAACCTACACTCAGAGGAGTGGATATAGCCTGGTGTGCGCGAGCCCCCAAGGCACGAGGGGAGGATCTGGAGAGGGCGGCGGATCGCGTCCGCACTCTAGAGGCACGGGCTACTGAGACCGGGGCGGAAGACGACACACGACCGCTCCTACAGGCACAGAGCGATGCTGCTTCCCTGCATCTTGAGGAGTCACGCCATATATGGCTTGCAACGCAGAGTAGAATATACCAATGGGGGGCAAATCCAGCTCGCTGTTGTATGGGCTGTGCCAGGGCACGTTCCAGGCTCAGACGCTGCCGGCACTGAGAGATGAGGCCGGGAATTCTATAACTGATCCAGGGGTTATAGCCGACAGTTTCGCGTGCTACTATGAAGCACAATACACCCCCAGAGATTCTCTCCCAGCGGAGGCTGTGGACAAATTTCTGGCGGACCTTCCGCTGCGGGGGTCTCCGATGAGGAGCGTGACAGTCTTGAGCTTCCTTTGTCCGTGGAGGAATTGGGCAAGGCACTTGGTGAACTGAACGCCGGGAAGGCCCCAGGCCCGAACGGCTTCCCGTGCGAGCTTTTTCGAAAATACCATCTCCAGTTAGGGCCCCATTTCAAGAAGTCATTGGATGCTGCTAGAGAGTTGGGCCAGCTGCCGCTGGATTGGAGGCATGCCAAGATCGTGGTGTTCTGCAAACCGGGTAGACCGCCGGATCGCCATGAATCGTACCGCCATATATCACTTCTGAATATCGAGGTGAAGATACTGGCGAAGACGCTCGCCAACCGCCTCTTGCCTTTGATTGCCGCTCTGGTCCACCCGGACCAGGCTGGTTTTATGCCACACAGGGCCACTAGACACAACATTAGGCGGGCCCAGGTGGCCTTGGAGATGATGCGGGCCACCGGCTCCCAGGCGGCACTTCTATTGGCTGATATTGATAGAGCCTTCGATTCGCTGAGCTGGGCGTATTTGCAGGCACTCCTACCCCGTCTGAATCTCGGTCCTCATTTTCTCTCGTATATAAGGCTGCTGTATACCGATTTGACGGCGTCTGTGCGGGTGGCCGGTGCGATTTCAGACGTCTTCCCCATCGGGCGAGGTACCCGGCAGTGATGCCCGCTCTCGCCGTACTTGTTCGCTCTTGCGATGGAACCTCTTGCGGCATGGGTGCAAATGGATGAACAAATGAAGGGGTTCGGATGGGAGGCTTTACGCGGACGGCGTGCTGTTTTTTCTTACAGATCTCAATAAGTCAGGCCCCAGAGTTCTTGGCATTATGAGAGTGTTTGGTGAGGATTCAGGGCTTAACCTCAATGTAAAGAAGTCTGTGTTGTGGACCCTAGGCGGCGGTGTAGCTCTCGGTACTTGGGCATCCGCCCTACAGAAGGCGACAGGAGGTTTTAAATATCTTGGGGTATTTATGACAGACATCCCTGGAGTCTCGTGGGAACGTAATGTTGTCCCGGTCTGGGGCAGAGTCAGGTCGGACATAAAAACATGGTCCCGTATGCCCTTGAACCTATATGGCCGGTCGACCATCTTTAAGATGGTCGCTCTCCCTCGTCTGCTATATCAACTGCAGAATCACCCATATCCTATCTCGCCACAATGGTTTCGCCAAGTCAACTCGGCACTGGGCTGCTTTCTCTGGGCGGGGGCGGTTTGTGTGGCCCTTCGCACCTGTTTCCTCTCTACGTACTGCGGTGGCCTGGCATCTTTGGACATCCTCTCCTACTACCAAGCGTCCCATCTATTGATACTCAACGAATGGTGGTATGGGGATCGGGGCGATCCGGCGTATGCTCTGGAGCGGTACTTAATGGAACCCGATACTTTGCATGCGTTGCTGTACTCGGCGGGGAAGAGGAAGAGACTCCCCATGGTTACGCAGGTTGTCTTCCAGGTTTGGCGTCGGGCACTTAGCCGTATGGGATGGTGGAATAGGCTGACTGGGGAGACCCCGCTGTGGCAGAATGGCTGCCTGCCGGCCTTGTCGGCCCTGCCGGGGTTTCGCGGCTGGGACTCAATAGGGATCTCGACACTGGGGCATGTCATGAGGGGCAAAACCCTTAAATCCTTTCAGGAACTGAGGGAAGAATACGATATGCCAAGGGCCCAGTTCTTCAAATACCTGCAGTTCCGCGACGCTATCTCCCCCGCCTTGGAGGGGCTGGACTCCCTGCCGGAATTTAGTCCGTTAGAAGCTAAACTGTTTATGGGAGACTTGACAGAAAAGAAAATAACCTGCATCTACCAATCACTTGTTACCCATTGTTCATCCTCCCTAGATAGCCTGCGGTCCAAATGGGAGGGGGATGTCGGTGAAATTGACGAAGAAGGTTGGAGGGAGGTGCTCGCGGCTCCGAGGGAGGCGGCTGTGGCCGTACGGCTGCGCTTTATCCAATTTAAGTACCTACATAGGGCATATTACACAAGAGTGAGACTGTGGCGGGCCGGACGGATAGCCTCCCCCGATTGTCTGAGGTGTGGCAGAGAGGTGGGCACGTTCCTTCATACTGTGTGGACCTGTGGGGCAATGGAGAGATATTGGAGGCATATATGGGACTGTTTGGAGAGGTCCTGGGTTGGCAACTCCCGCGTACGTCGCAGCTGGGCCTCCTGCACGTCTTGGAGCAGGTGGGCGGCAACATATATAAAATACACCTGTTGCTCCTAGGCCTTACAGTGGCCAAGAGGGATGTAGCCCGCGCCTGGAAAGACCCTAGGGCTCCTCCGATTGAGGTATGGAAACGTGGCATGGATTATTGTATGGAACTGGAACGTCCAGTGTTTGAGGCCCGTGGCTGTCCCAGGAAACACTATAAAATTTGGAAGAGGTGGGCGGAATACAGGGGGCTGTGGCTGGAGCCGCCGCCGCGGCAGGATGCGGCAGTAGATCAGCTATCCTGTGTACCAGGGTGAGGGTGTGAGTGTATTACCTTTATTGTATAGACTGCTTTGCTTAGTTCCGAGTGACCATCGTGAACGGGGCTAGGGTGGGACCCGGGAGGGGGCAGTGTTACGGGGTTGGGGGGGGCCGGGTAGTTTAATATCACTGTCTTATCCTGATTATTGTACTGATTGCTGTACTGTGCCACTCGTTTATATGCTCACAGCCCCTCCGGTGTTCGGAGTGCTGTGGAAGTTTTGCAATCATATCTGAAATGTTAATAAAATCTAGTTCTGAAAAAAAAACCTTAAAATGTCAGTGGATAAATGACTATCTCAGTCAGTATGCAGCTCGGTGTATATGTCTCTCAATGGGTCTGTTACTAGATACATCTGAAAGCGCATGCATGTCCTGATTTCATCGGAGGCGGTCGCTCCTCCACGCTGCTCCCTGCCCTGCGAGACTGTCTGGTATCGTAGCGCCCACATCTTGCTAGACTTGTGCCTGCATTAATTTAATTACCGCATTGCTCGTTGTGCCAGTTCGAGTCAAAACGCTCAAATTAATTGCTGTATTGTTGCGCTGCCCTGCTGAGTTCACGAGCGCTCATTTGCATATTATCGCGGTGCTAGTCTGACAAAGCATGCTGCAACGCTCTGATTAAGTGTGCTGCCTGTGTGGGATTTTTTGTGCCTGATTGTGACTTGTGCCGGTTCCACTGACCTACAGATCGCGTTCTGTTGCTCATAGTGTGCCCCAACCCGATTGCCCTTTTGGGCTGACTGCCATTTTGTGTCTTGTTGTTGTTTGTGCCTCCCTGCCCTGAACTCTGCCCCGCTCCCGCCTCCCAGCTGCTCCTCTCTCGCCCCTCCCCCTCTACTATCCACTTATGACTGATGCATTTTTGCGCAGCGTCCACGCGCAGCGGACGCGCCCAATGCGCGCCGAAGGTGCGCCAAAGGTAAGCCCGTCTACGACCGTCCGCGCCTGGACCGCGCCCAGTGCTAGACCCCCTGGTCCCCACCGCACCCAACCCTCTAGACTCACATATGATGCCGCAACTCTCCTCGCCCTCAACCCCGGACGCACACCACAATGCTGCGAAGCCACCCCAGGACGGACCCACGGCCCATTCGCCTGCCTCTCCTGCAAATTCAACTGCATCAGGACCCTCACCAAATCCACTTCCTCCAAACAAAGCTCCAACTCTAATCACCTGAAGTGTATCCTACTCAACACCCGCTCGGTCCACAGACACGCTACTGAGCTCTGGGACCTACTCAACACTGCATCACCGGACATCGCCTTCCTTACAGAAATATGGATGAACACATCTTCAGCACCCGACATCGTCATAGCCATCCCGGACAATTACAAGATCATCCGGAAAGACCGCACCAATCAAACAGGAGGAGGCATCGCCATCATCCACAGGAACACCATAAGAATCTGGACCAGCTCCGACGATACCTTACAACCGCCGAACACCTCCACTTTCAGATCTACACCGACCCTAGGACCACACTTAGAGGCACCCTCATTTACAGGCCTCCAGGTACCCGCAGTCAATTCAGCGATGACATCACGGACTTCGTCAGCCCACATGCCCTCGCCTCCGAGAACTACATTCTTTTAGGAGACCTCAACTACCACCTTGAAAACAAACACAACAACAACACCTCCACCCTTCTGGACAACCTGGCCAATCTTGGACTCAAACAACTTGTTGACTCCCCCACCCATGTAGCCGGTCACACGCTCGACCCTATCTTCACCTCCAGCAAGCATATCTCCTTCGATCACACCTCAGCTCTCCACTGGACGGACCACAGCTGTGTTCACTTCAGTTACAAAACTACCATGACCCACAACCGCCCACAACCTATTCCGCGAAGAAACTGGAACAAAATCACCACCGAGCAACTCCTCACATCACTCAACCAAAACCCTCCCACCCTCTCATCGGACCCAAGTCAAGCGGCCACCAATCTCAAGCAATGAATCACCCACAGTGCTGACGAATTAGCACCCCTGAAAAAGCACCAGATCAAATCAGCCAGCAAAAAGGCTCCCTAGTTCAATGATGACCTTAAAAAATCCAAGAAGCTATGCCGCACCCTGGAGAAATCATGGAGAAAAAACCCAACCACCGACAACATGGCCACCCTCAAAGCAGCCACCCGCCAACACCACCAACTGATTTGCTCTGCCAAGAAATCATCATTCACGGATCGTCTCGACAACAACACTCACAACAGCAAGGAACTTTTCAACATCGTCAAAGAATTCACCAACCCCACCGCAGCATCTAACGACCTCACTCCCTCCCAAGACCTCTGCGATGCGTTATCCTGCTTCTTCTACAACAAAATTGCCGACATCCACAACAGCTTCGAGAATACTCCCAGCAATCAACCCTCCCCACCACTCTCAGATCCTACTCCGCCAACTAACAACCTAGCGCCTGGAACCCTATCACCACCGAAGACACCATCCGCCTAATGAACTCAATCCACTCTGGCTCGCCTACCGACCCCTGCCCCCACCACATCTTCAACAAAGCGGACTCCATCATCGCACCCCATCTCCGCGACGTCATCAACTGCTCGTTCAACTCTGCCACCTTCCCAGAAAGCTGGAAACACGCCAAACTCAGCGCCCTTTTGAAGAAACCCACAGCAGACCCCACTGAACTTAAAAACTACCGACCCATATCCCTCCTCCCATTCCCGGCCAAAGTCATTGAGAAAGCTGTCAACAGCCAGCTCGCCGCATTCCTTGAATCCTACAACTCCCTCAATCCCTCTCAGTCCGGATTTTGAGCCAAACACAGCACCGAAACCGCCCTCATTGCAGCAACAGACAACATCAGAACACTACTGGATAACGGAGAAACAGCGGCCCTCATTTTACTCGACCTATCTGCCGCTTTCGACACAGTCTGCCACAGCACCCTCATACAACGCCTCAGCAACGTCGGCATAAAAGTAAAAGCCTTGGACTGGATCATCTTGTTCCTAGCTGGGAGAACTCAGAGAGTCCGACTTCCCCCATTCAACTCAGAGGCCACTGAAGTCATCTGTGGAGTACCACAAGGATCAACACTCAGTCCCACCCTCTTCAACATCTACATTAGCCCACTCGCATCCATCGTGCGCAAACACAACCTCAACATCATCTCTTACGCCGACGACACCCAATTAATCCTTTCCCTCACCAAAGACCCTAACACCGCCAAAAACAATCTTCACGAAGGCATGAAAGAAGTAGCCGAATGGAAGAAACATAGCCGCCTTAAACTCAACTCAGACAAAACAGAGGTACTCATCCTAGGAACTTCCTCCTCTGCCTGGGATGACTCCTGGTGGCCATCCCCCCTGGGCACAGCACCCACACCTACAGACCATGCACGTAACCTTGGCTTCATCCTAGACTCCTCTCTCTCGATGTCCAGACAAGTCAACGCAGTCTCATCCTCCTGCTTCAACGTACTTCGCATTCTCAAAAAGATCTTCCGCTGGATCCCCCTCGAGACAAGAAAGACTGTCACCCACGCACTGGTCATGAGTCGACTGAACTATGGTAACACACTATACGCCGGAATCACAGCAAAATTACAGAAAAAACTCCAATGCATCCGAAACGCATCAGCGAGACTCATATTGGACATCCCTCACCAAGATCACATCACGAAAACCTAAAAAACCTCCACTGGCTTTCCGTCAACAAAAGAATTACTTTCCGTCTTCTCACCCACGCACACAAGGCCTTCTACAATCTAGGACCCGAATGCCTCAACACTCGACTGTCCTTCCACAAACCCACCCGCCAACTAAGATCGTCCAATCAAGCCCTCGCGGCAGTCCCGCGCATCCAAAGATCCACCATGGGGGGCAGATCCTTCTCCTTCCTGGCTGCCAAGACCTGGAACTCACTCCCCACCCACCTCCGCCTTACTCAAAACCACATCGCCTTCAGAAAAGAACTTAAAACCTGGCTATTCGACAAATAATGAACCCCTTCCCCAAGCGCCTTGAGACCCTCTGGGTGAGTAGTGCGCTATATAAATGCCCAAACTTGAACTTGAACTCTATGTGGGTGTGCAAGCGGGTACATTAGTTTGTGAGTGAGTTTGTGAGTGAGCGCATGAATCACTTAGTGGGTCTATGAATCGGTATTGGTCTCTTACTGGGTCTGTGAGTGGGTGTATGAGTATCTGAATGGGTCTGCGAGTTGGTGCAAAAATGACTGAATGGATCTATGAGTGTGTGCTTCATTGTCTGATTAGGTCTGTGAGGGAGTGTGTGAGTCTGAGAGTGTCTGTGAGTGCTTGCATGAGTGTCTGAGTTGGTTTGTGAGTAGGTGCATGTGTTTCCTAGTGGGTCTATAAATGGGTGTATAAGTCTCTCAGTTGGTCTGTAAATAGATGCATGAGTGTCTGAGCGGGTGTGTGAGTGGGTGCATGTGTCTATGAGTGGGTGCATGATTCTCTCAATGGATCTGTGAGTGGATGAGTCTCTAAGTAGGTCTGTGAGGACTGACTGCATCAGTCTATGAGTGGGACTGTGAGTTGGTGTGTGAGTTTCTAAAGGGTCTTTGAGTGGGTGCATGACTCTGTAAGTGGGTGCATGAGTTTCTGAGTGGGTCTTTAAGTAAGTGTCTGGGTGGGTCTGTGAGTGGATGCAAAAGTGTCTGACTGTGTTTGTGAGTGTGTACATGAGTGCCCAGGTTGGTCTGTGAGTGGGTGTAAGAGTCTCTCAGTGGGTATTTGACTGTGCAGGAGTCTATGAGTGGCCACTAAGTGAATGTGTGAGTCTCTGAGTGGGTCTGTACATGGGTGTGTGACTCCCTGAGTGACTCTGTATGTGGATGCATGGGTACCTGAATGGGCATGTGAGTGGGTGCATGAGTATCTGAGTGGATATGTGACTAGATGTATAAGTTTCTGAGTGGGTATTGGAATGGGTGTATAAATGTTGGAGTGAGTTTGTGAGTGCGTGCATTAGTCTTTGACAGTGACTGGCAAGTGTGTACAAATATATATATTTCCTTCTATATTTTCACCAATATTCGCAATGTCACTGTGATTGTTGCGATGTCCCTGCGACAGTACACGGAGGCAATGCTGGCGATCGTGGCATCATTGGGATTTTTGTGCATAAATAAAATGATACATTTTGACTCATAACTTGTGTTACTGACACCCCAATTTCTCAAACATGAGGTCAGAGTACCTTCTCCCTGGACTCTTATATAACTTTTCACACAGATTTTCAGTCCCAGGAACTGTCCCGATCCATAATATGGTGACTGCAACTTTCTGCCCAGGTTGGGTCAAGCAGATCAAAGCATTCATGTTGGCGCGCGCATTTGAATTTAATTGCAACAACCCAGCGAAATAGCCACAGCCAGAGATATTGTTATAATTGTCAACTTACATTTCTCAAGAACTACAGAACAGATTTGCACCAAAAAACAAAAAGCACAGTCTTTTTAACAACATCTACTTTTCTCCAAAAGTTGTGTAATTCCATCCTGCGGTTCGAGTTGTAGGTTTGACAATGTATTCCTATGGGAATTAAAATGGGAAAACTCACTTTTTTACCCCCTTTTTCTTAGCCCCCTGCCAGACATACTTTGATCCTTTTTTGGGGAAATTTTGTGATGATTCATCAAATGCCACCAAAGATATAGGCAAGTCAAAAAATGCTTTTCCAATGGAAACTACATTCTAACTAAAACTACCTATATATATATATACATATATATATATATTATGCTCAAATCCAAGTATTGCACTTGACGTGCACAAAGAAAACCGCACTCTAGCCAGCTAGAATTGCAAGTTTTTTGTTTTATTACAGCAACAGACGCGTTTCGGCGGAAGTGCCTTTTTCGATGTTACCGGCACTCGTGTGAAACACCATGTTATATTTGCATTCACATTATCAAAATTGAGGAAGGACTTGCGTTCCACTTCTAACGTGGGCGTCATTTTGTAACATATTGTAAAATATATACACTATGTGACAATTAATCATCTTAAAGGTGTTCCATGATTCATTATTTCATTAAATAACGTTTATGAATCAGGCATTTCACCATAGATGAAAAACTTTACTAATAGAGCCGTGAATCGGCTAGTATCCTTCCATATAACATCCCAATCGTACCATGGATCAGGATAGATTATAACTAGTCATAGACATTAGGAATGCGTGAACATATTGCTATGTAATAATGCATGAATTCATCTAGGTGCATATCGAAATCAAGACAAAACATTAAGATATCAATTATCCAATATTGGTACATTCATAAGTTTCTCAGTTCATTACTGCTATATACAAATTCAATAACCCGAACCCCCTGTACTGTGATTTTACTACAATTTTCAGCCTATGTGGACTGTCAGTTCCTCCCTACAATTTAAACCATACGGATTTTTAGTGTGCAGGTCGATGATGTATCGTGATTCAAACCTGCGCAACTTTTTTAGTCTTTCTCCACCCCTTGGACTCTGAGCTACATAGTCCAAACCAAAATATTGTAATTGGTTGCAGTCTCTACTGTGTTTTTCTGCAAAGTGGCGCGCAACAGGATATGCCTGATCATTTTTATCGATGGCCCGCATGTGTTCAAACACCCGCATTTTTACTGGGTTAACAGTACTCCTGATGTATCGGAGACCGCACGGGCACAACAAACAATATACAATGAAGGGTGTTGTGCAGGTGATAAACTTCATTATCTTTTTGGTGTTAATTCCTGCATCTGGTATTTTATATGTCAACACCCTCCTACTGTTTGCGCAAGCCTTGCATTTACTGCACGGGAAGAAGCTCATCATCTGTTTTAGCCCACTAGGTTTTCCAGGCAGTTTGTCAAGATGACTTTTGACCAAGATGTCACGCAGGGATCTCGCTCTTTTAAAAGTGACCAGTGGTTGAGGAGGAACGTCCATACCAACCATGGTATCTGTTAGGAGGATGGGCCAGTTTTTGGGTAGCATTTTTTTTAGATAATTTGCCTCAGCTGAGTAGGGAGTTACCATCCGGACTTACCCACCTCATCTGTGGCCCTCTTACTGCCAGTGAGCAGTTGCTTTCTGTGTGTACCTCTCACTTTATCTAATGTAGTGTCAAGGGTAGCTGAATCATACCTCCTGACTCGAAATCTGGCAATGCTTGCAGCAGCAGCTTTTTCAAATTCATGGTCTGTTGAACAATTTCTTCTCAGCCTAAGTAATTCCCCATAGGGAATGCTTTGGATGAGTTTTGGTGGATGGCTGCTGCTTACGAAGAGTATTGAGTTGCCTGCCGTTGCTTTACGGAACAAAGTGGTTTGTAGGGTCTTCTCCTCAACATAGATCCTCAGGTCCAGGTAGTCCACTGCCACTGGACTAACTGTACCCGAGAATCTAAGATTGAGTTGATTGTTGTTGAGGAGATCGATATATCGGTTGGCTGACTCTGTATTTCCCTGCCAGATGATGAATAAATCATCGATATATCGATACCATTTGATGACCCGTCCTGAGTTGAACTCACTGTGGTAGGTTCTGGGCACCCGCTCCTCCCACCAGCCAATGAACTAGTTTGCATAGCTGGGGGCAAAGCAGGTGCCCATCGCCGTCCCAGTGAGTTGCCTGTAGTGTTGGTCTTCGAATAGAAAAATGTTATGAGTTAGGCAGAACTCGATATACTCAGTGAGCATGATAGTATGTGCTGAGTACCTCAAATGGCGTCTTTCCAAAAAAGACATTACCGCTGTTGTACCATCCTCGTGCCTTATGCACGTATACAGACTGGCAATGTCTAAAACCATCAGTTGATAACTAAGGTCCCATTCGATGTTTTCTGTTTTGTTTAGAAAGTCTTGGGTATCCCTAATATAAGAGTCAAGTTGAAGTACCCATGTAGATAAAAAGTGATCGATGAACATGGACAAATGTTCGGTTAATCCATTCATGGAAGAAACAATGGGCCTGCCGGGCGGATGTTTATCGTCCTCATGTAGTTTGGGTATGTGATAGAAGGTTGGTGTTACTAGATTCGAACTTTGTAAAAACAAATGTTCTTCCCGACCTAGCATGTTTTTACTATACCACTTGGCAATTAGATTGTCATACTCCAAGATGCTGGGCTGATACTCCTTAGCTGTAACTTTCAGATAACAGTCTGTATTCAATTGGTTGGTGCTTCCATGTTTGTAGTTAATGCTACTTTTGGTTTTTTTATTGCATATATTTTTTGCATATATTTTTTGGGGGGTAAATGTTCAATATTTCATTAATGTCATACATTTTTATATAATTTAAATATGAGTATAA